>NW_027599816.1:0-21541 GCF_964194155.1 Cetorhinus maximus
TCCAGCATTATCAGGAAACAAACATGTCTGAGGGCCCCTCCAAGATATCTGGTCCCATTCCACCAGACCCAACACTATTCCCAGATTTCTACAGGCGTCCAATGTCAGGTGAGGCTTTAATTTGTATCTGTTTTCAGATGACATGTTTCCATTTTCCTTTTACATTCAGGTTGAATTTCTTAGTCTTATCTGGAAGGAAACAAAGTAGAAGCCATGCGAGGGGGAAATCTATTTGGCTTGACCATTTTGGTCATTGTCCAGTGACTGCTACTGGAAGTTGGCATGATCAGCTCAGTATGAGGATCCCCACAGCTGAATCCTCAATTTACTGGTCGTCTTTACCGAGATACACATTTAATTTTTTGCCTTCTGTTTTTGTCTGTAGCTCGGGGTCGGTTGGAAGGGAATAGCGTAAAGCTAGACTTCCTCTCAGGACCGTTAGCGCCGGATCCCACCTTGTATCCTTCGTGCTACAGCGCCCGCCCGTCGCAGCCAGCTCCTCGTGTGCGTTCGAATGCCAGAGAGATCCTGGAGAGAGGGCAAAGGGGCTCTGTTGGTGTGCTGCTGCAGCTGGAAGGAGTGTCATTGCACCGACCACTGTCACCAAAAAGTAAATAGATTTTTGTGCAGCTTAGTTCCATCGGGGTGGGGAGGAATTACTTTCGCCATCCATTAGGATTGGAATCTACAGTCTCTGGTGCTTAATTGCCCAATTAATACTGTAGGAGAGCTCCATAAATGAGAAAGCTAATCAAAACGTAACATTTTGGGATTAAGAGGAGATATTTTATTGGTCTGCTTTGTTTTGATTTTAAGTTCTCCTTGGCTATAGGGAATTTAGGCAGCCATTGTTCTATTGCTTGCAGTCTAAGCTGGCTGGTTCGTCAATTGATCGGCATCTTAAACCGCTTATGGAGAATCACAGTGTCGGTTTTGGAGCGACCAATTCAAGATATTTTTGGTGGCGAGTGTGCATCTACTATGTCATATAGTTGACTCTGATATTGCTTTGAATAGATATCAATCTCTTATTGATCTCACTGATCATGAAGACTGCTGAGGGGAGGGAAAGAGAGGCTTAGGAAGGGTATTCCAGAGTTTAGGGCCTAGGCAACTGAAGGCATGGCTGCCAATGGTGGAGCGATTAAAATCGGGGATGCACAAGAGGTCAGAATTGGAGGAGTGTAGCAATGGGGAAGTGTGAAGTGATGCATTTTGGTAGGAAGAATGAGGAAAGGCAGCACAAAATAAAGGATGTAATTCTAAAGAGGCTGCAGGAGGTATATATGCACAAATCAATGAAGGTGGCAAGACAGGTTGAGAAAGTGGTTAATTAGGCATAAGGGTTCTTGGGTTTTATAAATAGAGGTGTAGAATACAAAAGCAAGGAAGTTATGGTGAATCTTTATAAAACACTGGTTTGGCCTCAACTGGAGTGGTGTGTCCAACTCTGGGTACCACACTTTAGGAAGGATGTGAAGGAATTAGAGAGGGCACAGGAAAGATTTACGAGAATGGTTCCAGGCATGAGGGTCTTCAGTTATGTGGATTGGAGAAGCTGGGGCTAGAGAAGAGAGGGTTGAGATAAGATTTGATAAAGGTGTTCAAAATCATAAGGAGTCTGGACAGTGTAGATAGGGAGAAACTTTCCACTGGTGGAAGAGTCAAGAATGAGAGGACAACCATTTAAAGTGGTTGGCAAAAGAACTAAAGGCGACATGAGGAAAATCATTTTTGCATAGCGAATGGTTTGAATCTGGAATGCACTGCCTAAGAATGTAGTGGAGGCAAGTTCAATCATGGCTTTCAAAAGGGTATGGGATAATAATCTGAAGAGAAAAAAAAATTCAGGGCTATGGGGAAGCAGGGAGCGGGGCAGTGGGATTAGTTTGGGGATTGATACAGGGCTATGGGGAGAGAGAGGGGCAGTGGGATTAGTTTGAGGATTGATACAGGGCTATGGGGTGGGAGCGGGGCATTGGGATTAGTTTGAAGATTGATACAGGGCTATGGAGAGAGAGCGGGGCAGTGGGATTAGTTTGGGAATGATACAGGGCTATGGGGAGAGAGCGGGGCAGTGGGATTAGTTTGGGATTGATACAGGGCTATGGGGAGAGAGCGGGCAGTGAGATTAGTTTGGGTATTGATACAGGGCTATGGAGAGAGAGCGGGGCAGTGTGATTAGTTTGGGGATTGATACAGGGTTATGGGGAGAGAGTGGGGAAGTGGGATTAGTTTGAGGATTGATACAGGGCTATGGGGAGAGAGCAGGGCAGTGGGATTAGTTTGGGGATTGATACAGGGCTATGGGGTGGGAGCGGGGCATTGGGATTAGTTTGAAGATTGATAGAGGTCTATGGGGATAAAGCGGGGCAATGGGATTAGTTTGGTGATTGATACAGGGCAATGGGGAGAGAGCGGGTCAGTGGGATTAGTTTGGGGATTGATACAGGGCTATGGGGAGAGAGCGGGGCAGTGGGATTAGTTTGGGATTGATACAGGGCTATGGGGAGAGAGCAGGGCAGTGGGATTAGTTTGGGATTGATACAGGGCTATGGGGAGAGAGCGGGGCAGTGAGATTAGTTTGGGGATTGATACAGGGCTGTGGGGAGAGAGCGGGGCAGTGTGATTAGTTTGAGGATTGATACAGGACTATGGGGAGAGAGTGTGGAAGTGGGATTAGTTTGGGGAATGATACAGGGCAATGGGGAGAGAGCGGGGCATTGGGATGAGTTTGGGATTGATACAGGGCTATGGGGTGAGAGGGGGGCAGTGGGATTAGTTTGGGGGTTGATACAGGGCTATGGGGAGAGAGTGGGACAATGGGATTAGTTTGGGGATTGATACAGGGCTATGGGGTGAGAGCGGGGCAGTGGGATTAGTTTGGGGGTTGATACAGGGCTATGGGGAGAGAGCGGGGCAGTGGGATTAGTGTGGGGATTGATACAGAGCTATGGGGAGAGAGCGGGGCAGTGGGATTAGTTTGGGATTGATACAGGGCTATGGGGAGAGAGCGGGGCAGTGGGATTAGTTTGGGATTGATACAGGGCTATGGGGAGAGAGCGGGCAGTGAGATTAGTTTGGGGATTGATACAGAGCTATGGGGAGAGAGCGGGGCAGTGTGATTAGTTTGGGGATTGATACAGGGCTATGGGGAGAGAGTGGGGAAGTGGGATTAGTTTGAGGATTGATTCAGGGCTATGGAGAGAGAGCAGGGCAGTGGGATTAGTTTGGGGATTGATACAGGGCTATGGGGTGGGAGCGGGGCATTGAGGTTAGTTTGAAGATTGATACAGGTCTATGGGGAGAAAGCGGGGCAGTGGGATTACTTTGGGGATTGATACTGGCCTATGTGGAGAGAGGGGGGCAGTGGGATTAGTTTGGGGATTGATACAGGGCTATGGGGAGAGAGCGGGGCAGTGGGATTAGTTTGGGGATTGATACAGGGCTATGGGGAGAGAGCAGGGGCAGTGGGATTAGTTTGGGAATTGATACAGGGCTATGGGGAGAGAGCGGGACAGTGGGATTAGTTTGGGGATTGATACAGGGCTATGGGGAAAGAGCGGGGCAGTGGCATTAGTTTGGGAATGATACAGGGCTATGGGGAGAGATCGGGGCAGTGGGATTAGTTTGGGATTGATACAGGGCTATGGGGAGAGAGCGGGCAGTGAGATTAGTTTGGGGATTGATACAGGGCTATGCATAGAGAGCGGGGCAGTGTGATTAGTTTGGGGATTGATACAGGGCTATGGGGAGAGAGCGGGGCAGTGGGATTAGTTTGGGGATTGATACAGGGCTATGGGGTGGGAGCGGGGCATTGGGATTAGTTTGAAGATTGATAGAGGTCTATGGGGATAAAGCGGGGCAGTGGGATTAGTTTGGGGATTGATACAGGGCAATGGGGAGAGAGCGGGTCAGTGGGATTAGTTTGGGGATTGATACAGGGCTATGGGGAGAGAGCGGGGCAGTGGGATTAGTTTGGAATTGATACAGGGCTATGGGGAGAGAGCAGGGCAGTGGGATTAGTTTGGGATTGATACAGGGCTATGGGGAGAGAGCGGGGCAGTGAGATTAGTTTGGGGATTGATACAGGGCTATGGGGAGAGAGCGGGGCAGTGTGATTAGTTTGAGGATTGATACAGGACTATGGGGAGAGAGTGTGGAAGTGGGATTAGTTTGGGGAATGATACAGGGCTATGGGGAGAGAGCGGGGCATTGGGATGACTTTGGGATTGATACAGGGCTATGGGGTGAGAGCGGGGCAGTGGGATTAGTTTGGGGGTTGATACAGGGCTATGGGGAGAGAGTGGGACAATGGGATTAGTTTGGGGATTGATACAGGGCTATGGGGAGAGAGTGGGACAGTGGGATTAGTTTGGGGGTTGATACAGGGCTATGGGGAGAGAGCGGGGAAGTGGGATTAGTGTGGGGATTGATACAGAGCTATGGGGAGAGAGCGAGGCAGTGGGATTAGTTTGGGATTGATACAGGGCTATGGGGATAGAGCGGGACAGTCGGATTAGTTTGGGATTGATACAGGGCTATGGGGAGAGAGCGGGCAGTGAGATTAGTTTGGGGATTGATACAGGGCTATGGGGAGAGAGCGGGGCAGTGTGATTAGTTTGGGGATTGATACAGGGCTATGGGGAGAGAGTGGGGAAGTGGGATTAGTTTGAGGATTGATACAGGGCTATGGGATGATAGCAGGGCAGTGGGATTAGTTTGGGGATTGATACAGGGCTATGGGGTGGGAGCGGGGCATTGGGATTAGTTTTAAGATTGATACAGGTCTATGGGGAGAAAGCGGGGCAGTGGGATTAGTTTGGGGATTGATACTGGCCTATGGGGAGAGAGCGGGGCAGTGGGATTAGTTTGGGGATTGATACAGGGCTATGGGGAGAGAGCGGGTCAGTGGGATTAGTTTGGGGATTGATACAGGGCTATGGGGAGAGAGCAGGGGCAGTGGGATTAGTTTGGGGATTGATACAGGGCTATGGGGAGAGAGCGGGACAGTGGGATTAGTTTGGGGATTGATACAGGGCTATGGGGAGAGAGCGGGGCAGTGGGATTAGTTTGGGATTGATACAGGTCTATGGGGAGAGAGCGGGGCAGTGGGATTAGTTTGGGATTGATACAGGGCTATGGGGAGAAAGCGGGGCAGTGAGATTAGTTTGGGGATTGATACAGGGCTATGGGGAGAGAGCGGGGCAGTATAATTAGTTTGAGGATTGATACAGGGCTATGGGGAGAGAGTGGGGAAGTGGGATTAGTTTGGTGAATGATACAGGGCTATGGGGAGAGAGCGGGGCATTGGGATGAGTTTGGGATTGATACAGGGCTATGGGGAGAGAGTGGTGCAGTGGGATTAGTTTGGGGATTGATACAGGGCTACGGGGTGAGAGCGGGGCAGTGCGATTAGTTTGGGGGTTGATACAGGGCTATGGGGAGAGAGTGGGACAATGGGATTAGTTTGGGGATTGATACAGGGCCATGGGGTGAGAGCGGGGCAGTGTGATTAGTTTGGGGGTTGATACAGGGCTATGGGGAGAGAGTGGGACAATGGGATTAGTTTGAGGATTGATACAGGGCTGAGGGGAGAGAGCGGGGCAGTGGGATTAGTTTGGGGATTGATACAGGGCTGTGGGGAGAGAGCGGGGCAGTGGGATTAGTTTGGGGATTGATACAGGGCTATGGGGAGAGAGCGGGGCAGTGGGATTAGTTTGGGGATTGATACAGGGCTATGGGGAAAGAGCGGGGCAGTGGGATTAGTTTTGGGGATTGATACAGGGCTATGGGGAGAGAGCGGGGCAGAGGGATTAGTTTAGGGATTGATATAGGGGTATGGGGAAAGAGTGGGGCAGTGGGATTAGTTTTGGGGATTGATACAGGGCTATGGGGAGAGAGCGGGGCGGTGGGATTAGTTTAGGGATTGATACAGGGCTATGGGGAGAGAGCGGGGCAGTGGGATTAGTTTAGGGATTGATACAGGGCTATGGGGAAAGAGCGGGGCAATGGGATTAGTTTGGGGATTGATACAGGGCTATGGGGAGAGAGCGGGGCAATGGGATTAGTGTGGGGATTGATACAGGGCTATGGGGAGACAGCGGGGCGGTGGGGTTAGTTTGGGATTGATACAGGGCTATGGGGAGACAGCGGGGCAGTGGGGTTAGTTTGGAATTGATACAGGGCTATGGGGAGACAGCGGGGCAGTGGGGTTAGTTTGGGATTGATACAGGGCTATGGGGAGAGAGCGGGGCAGTGGGATTAGTTTGAGGATTGATACAGGGCTATGGGGAGAGAGCAGGGCAGTCGGATTAGTTTGGGGATTGATACAGGGCTATGGGGTGGGAGCGGGGCATTGGGATTAGATTGAAGATTGATAGCGGTCTATGGGGAGAAAGCGGGGCAGTGGGATTAGTTTGGGGATTGATACAGGGCAATGGGGAGAGAGCGGGTCAGTGGGATTAGTTTGGGGATTGATACAGGGCTATGGGGAGAGTGCGGGGCAGTGGGATTAGTTTGGGATTGATACAGGGCTATGGGGAGAGAACGGGACAGTGGGATTAGTTTGGGGATTGATACAGGGCTATGGGGAGAGAGCGGGACAGTGGGATTAGTTTGGGATTGATACATGGTATGGGGAGAGAGCGGTACAGTGCGATTAGTTTCGGGATTGATACAGGGCAATGGGGAGGGCGGGGCAGTGGGATTAGTTTGGGGATTGATGCAGGGCTATGGGGATAGAGCGGGGCAGTGGGATTAGTTTGGGGATTGATACAGGAATATGGGGAGAGAGCAGGGCAGTGGGATTAGTTTGGGGATTGATACAGGGCTATGGGGAAGAGCGGAACAGTGGGATTAGTTTGGGGATTGGTACAGGGCTATGGGGAGAGAGCGGGGCTGTGGGATTAGTTTGGGATTGATACAGGACTATGGGGAGAGAGAGGGGCAGTGGGATTAGTTTGGGGATTGATACAGGGCTATGGGGAGAGAGCGGGGCAGTGGGATAAATTTGGGATTGATACAGGACTATGGGGAGAGAGCGGGGCAGTGGGGTTAGTTTGGGATTGATACAGGGCTATGGGGAGAGAGCGGGGCAGTGGGATTAGTTTGGAATTGATACAGGGCTATGGGGAGACAGCGGGGCAGTGGGGTTAGTTTGGGATTGATACAGGGCTATGGGGAAAGAGCGGGGCAGTGGGATTAGTTTAGAACTGATACTGGGTTATGGGGAGAGAGCGGGGCCGTGGGATTAGTTTAGATTTGATACTGGGCTATGGGGAGAGAGCGGGGCAGTGGGATTAGTTTGGGGATTGATACAGGGCAATGGGGAGAGAGCGGAGCAGTGGGATTAGTTTGAAGATTGATACAGGGCTATGGGGAAAGAGCGGGGCAGTGGGATTAGTTTGGGGATTGATACAGGGCTATGGGGAGAGGGAGGGGCAGTGGGATTAGTTTGAGGATTGATACAGGGCTATGGGGTGGGAGCGGGGCATTGGTATTAGTTTGAAGATTGATACAGGGCTATGGGGAGAAAGCGGGGCAGTGGGATTAGTTTGGGGATTGATACTGGCCTACGGGGAGAGAGCGGGGCAGTGGGATTAGTGTGGGGATTGATACAGGGCTATGGGGAGAAAGCGGGGCAGTGGGATTAGTTTGGGAATGATACAGGGCTATGGGGAGAGAGCAGGGCAGTGGGATTAGTTTGGGATTGATACAGGGCTATGGGGAGAGAGCGGGGCAGTGGGATTAGTTTGGGATTGATACAGGGCTATGGGGAGAGAGCAGGGCAGTGGGATTAGTTTGGGATTGATACAGGGCTATGGGGAGAAAGCGGGGCAGTGAGATTAGTTTGGGGATTGATACAGGGCTATGGGGAGAGAGCGGGGCAGTGTGATTAGTTTGAGGATTGATACAGGACTATGGGGAGAGAGTGTGGAAGTGGGATTAGTTTGGGGAATGATAGAGGGCTATGGGGAGAGAGCGGGGCATTGGGATGAGTTTGGGATTGATACAGGGCTATGGGGTGAGAGCGGGGCAGTGGGATTAGTTTGGGGGTTGATACAGGGCTATGGGGAGAGAGTGGGACAATGGGATTAGTTTGGGGATTGATACAGGGCTATGGGGAGAGAGTGGGACAATGGGATTAGTTTGGGGATTGATACAGGGCTATGGGGTGAGAGCGGGGCAGTGGGATTAGTTTGGGGGTTGATACAGGGCCATGGGGAGAGAGCGGGCAGTGAGATTAGTTTGGGGATTGATACAGGGCTATGGGGAGAGAGCGGGGAAGTGGGATCAGTTTGAGGATTGATACAGGGCTATGGGGAGAGAGCAGGGCAGTGGGATTAGTTTGGGGATTGATACAGGGCTATGGGGAGAGAGCAGGGGCAGTGGGATTAGTTTGGGGATTGATACAGGGCTATGGGGAGAGAGCGGGACAGTGGGATTAGTTTGGGGATTGATACAGGGCTATGGGGAGAGAGCGGGGCAGTGGGATTAGTTTGGGATTGATACAGGACAATGGGGAGAGAGCGGTGCAGTGGGATTCGTTTGGGATTGATACAGGGCTATGGGGAGAAAGCGGGGCAGTGAGATTAGTTTGGGGATTGATACAGGGCTATGGGGAGAGAGCGGGGCAGTGTGATTAGTTTGAGGATTGATACAGGGCTATGGGGAGAGAGTGGGGAAGTGGGATTAGTTTGGTGAATGATACAGGGCTATGGGGAGAGAGCGGGGCATTGGGATGAGTTTGGGATTGATACAGGGCTATGGGGAGAGAGTGGTGCAGTGGGATAAGTTTGGGGATTGATACAGGGCTACGGGTTGAGAGCGGGGCAGTGGGATTCGTTTGTGGATTGATACAGGGCTATGGGGAGAGAGCGGGGCAGTGGGATTAGTTTGGGGATTGATACAGGGCTATGGGGAGAGAGCGGGGCAGTGCGATTAGTTTGGGGATTGATACAGGGCTATGGGGAGAGAGCGGGGCAGTGGGATTAGTTTGGGATTGATACAGGGCTCTGGGGAGACAACGGGGCAGTGGGGTTAGTTTGGGATTGATACAGGGCTATAGGGGGTTAGCGGGACAGTGAGATTAGTGTGGGGATTGATACAGGGCTATGGGGAGACAGCGGGGCAGTGGGGTTAGTTTGGGATTGATACAGGGCTATGGGGAGAGAGCGGTGCAGTGGGATTAGTTTAGAATTGATACTGGGTTATGGGGAGAGAACGGGACAGTGGGATGAGTTTGGGATTGAAACATGGTATGGGGAGAGAGCGGGGCAGTGGGATTAGTTTGGGGATTGATACAGGGCTATGGGGAGAGTGCGGGGCAGTGGGATTAGTTTGGGATTGATACAGGGCTATGGGGAGAGAACGGGACAGTGGGATTAGTTAGGGGATTGATACAGGGCTATGGGGAGAGAGCGGGACAGTGGGATGAGTTTGTGGATTGATACAGGGCTATGGGGAGAGAGCGGGGCAGTGGGATTAGTTTGGGGATTGATACAGGGCTATGGGGAGAGAGCGGGGCAGTGCGATTAGTTTGGGGATTGATACAGGGCTATGGGGAGAGAGCGGGGCAGTGGGATTAGTTTGGGATTGATACAGGGCTCTGGGGAGACAACGGGGCAGTGGGGTTAGTTTGGGATTGATACAGGGCTATAGGGGGTGAGCGGGACAGTGAGATTAGTGTGGGGATTGATACAGGGCAATGGGGAGACAGCGGGGCAGTGGGGTTAGTTTGGGATTGATACAGGGCTATGGGGAGAGAGCGGGGCAGTGGGATTAGTTTAGAATTGATACTGGGTTATGGGGAGAGAACGGGGCCGTGGGATTAGTTTAGATTTGATACAGGGCTATGGGGAGAGAGCGGAGCAGTGGGATTAGTTTGAAGATTGATACAGGGCTACGGGGTGAGAGCGGGGCAGTGCGATTAGTTTGGGGGTTGATACAGGGCTATGGGGAGAGAGTGGGACAATGGGATTAGTTTGGGGATTGATACAGGGCCATGGGGTGAGAGCGGGGCAGTGTGATTAGTTTGGGGGTTGATACAGGGCTATGGGGAGAGAGTGGGACAATGGGATTAGTTTGAGGATTGATACAGGGCTGAGGGGAGAGAGCGGGGCAGTGGGATTAGTTTGGGGATTGATACAGGGCTGTGGGGAGAGAGCGGGGCAGTGGGATTAGTTTGGGGATTGATACAGGGCTATGGGGAGAGAGCGGGGCAGTGGGATTAGTTTGGGGATTGATACAGGGCTATGGGGAAAGAGCGGGGCAGTGGGATTAGTTTTGGGGATTGATACAGGGCTATGGGGAGAGAGCGGGGCAGAGGGATTAGTTTAGGGATTGATATAGGGGTATGGGGAAAGAGTGGGGCAGTGGGATTAGTTTTGGGGATTGATACAGGGCTATGGGGAGAGAGCGGGGCGGTGGGATTAGTTTAGGGATTGATACAGGGCTATGGGGAAAGAGTGGGGCAGTGGGATTAGTTTTGGGGATTGATACAGGGATATGGGGAGAGAGCGGGGCAGTGGGATTAGTTTGGGGATTGATACAGGGCTATGGGGAGAGAGCGGGGCAGTGGGATTAGTTTAGGGATTGATACAGGGCTATGGGGAAAGAGCGGGGCAATGGGATTAGTTTGGGGATTGATACAGGGCTATGGGGAGAGAGCGGGGCAATGGGATTAGTGTGGGGATTGATACAGGGCTATGGGGAGACAGCGGGGCGGTGGGGTTAGTTTGGGATTGATACAGGGCTATGGGGAGACAGCGGGGCAGTGGGGTTAGTTTGGAATTGATACAGGGCTATGGGGAGACAGCGGGGCAGTGGGGTTAGTTTGGGATTGATACAGGGCTATGGGGAGAGAGCGGGGCAGTGGGATTAGTTTGAGGATTGATACAGGGCTATGGGGAGAGAGCAGGGCAGTCGGATTAGTTTGGGGATTGATACAGGGCTATGGGGTGGGAGCGGGGCATTGGGATTAGATTGAAGATTGATAGCGGTCTATGGGGAGAAAGCGGGGCAGTGGGATTAGTTTGGGGATTGATACAGGGCAATGGGGAGAGAGCGGGTCAGTGGGATTAGTTTGGGGATTGATACAGGGCTATGGGGAGAGTGCGGGGCAGTGGGATTAGTTTGGGATTGATACAGGGCTATGGGGAGAGAACGGGACAGTGGGATTAGTTTGGGGATTGATACAGGGCTATGGGGAGAGAGCGGGACAGTGGGATTAGTTTGGGATTGATACATGGTATGGGGAGAGAGCGGTACAGTGCGATTAGTTTTGGGATTGATACAGGGCAATGGGGAGGGCGGGGCAGTGGGATTAGTTTGGGCATTGATGCAGGGCTATGGGGATAGAGCGGGGCAGTGGGATTAGTTTGGGGATTGATACAGGAATATGGGGAGAGAGCAGGGCAGTGGGATTAGTTTGGGGATTGATACAGGGCTATGGGGAGAGAGCGGAACAGTGGGATTAGTTTGGGGATTGGTACAGGGCTATGGGGAGAGAGCGGGGCTGTGGGATTAGTTTGGGATTGATACAGGACTATGGGGAGAGAGAGGGGCAGTGGGATTAGTTTGGGGATTGGTACAGGGCTATGGGGAGAGAGCGGGGCAGTGGGATAAATTTGGGATTGATACAGGACTATGGGGAGAGAGAGGGGCAGTGGGATTAGTTTGGGGATTGATACAGGGCTATGGGGAGAGAGCGGGGCAGTGGGATTAGTTTGGAATTGATACAGGGCTATGGGGAGACAGCGGGGCAGTGGGGTTAGTTTGGGATTGATACAGGGCTATGGGGAAAGAGCGGGGCAGTGGGATTAGTTTAGAACTGATACTGGGTTATGGGGAGAGAGCGGGGCCGTGGGATTAGTTTAGATTTGATACTGGGCTATGGGGAGAGAGCGGGGCAGTGGGATTAGTTTGGGGATTGATACAGGGCAATGGGGAGAGAGCGGAGCAGTGGGATTAGTTTGAAGATTGATACAGGGCTATGGGGAGAGAGCGGGGCAGTGGGATTAGTTTGGGGATTGATACAGGGCAATGGGGAGAGAGCGGAGCAGTGGGATTAGTTTGAAGATTGATACAGGGCTATGGGGAAAGAGCGCGGCAGTGGGATTAGTTTGAAGATTGATACAGGGCTATGGGGAGAAAGCGGGGCAGTGGGATTAGTTTGGGGATTGATACTGGCCTACGGGGAGAGAGCGGGGCAGTGGGATTAGTGTGGGGATTGATACAGGGCTATGGGGAGAAAGCGGGGCAGTGGGATTAGTTTGGGAATGATACAGGGCTATGGGGAGAGAGCAGGGCAGTGGGATTAGTTTGGGATTGATACAGGGCTATGGGGAGAGAGCGGGGCAGTGGGATTAGTTTGGGATTGATACAGGGCTATGGGGAGAGAGCAGGGCAGTGGGATTAGTTTGGGATTGATACAGGGCTATGGGGAGAAAGCGGGGCAGTGAGATTAGTTTGGGGATTGATACAGGGCTATGGGGAGAGAGCGGGGCAGTGTGATTAGTTTGAGGATTGATACAGGACTATGGGGAGAGAGTGTGGAAGTGGGATTAGTTTGGGGAATGATAGAGGGCTATGGGGAGAGAGCGGGGCATTGGGATGAGTTTGGGATTGATACAGGGCTATGGGGTGAGAGCGGGGCAGTGGGATTAGTTTGGGGGTTGATACAGGGCTATGGGGAGAGAGTGGGACAATGGGATTAGTTTGGGGATTGATACAGGGCTATGGGGAGAGAGTGGGACAATGGGATTAGTTTGGGGATTGATACAGGGCTATGGGGTGAGAGCGGGGCAGTGGGATTAGTTTGGGGGTTGATACAGGGCCATGGGGAGAGAGCGGGCAGTGAGATTAGTTTGGGGATTGATACAGGGCTATGGGGAGAGAGCGGGGAAGTGGGATCAGTTTGAGGATTGATACAGGGCTATGGGGAGAGAGCAGGGCAGTGGGATTAGTTTGGGGATTGATACAGGGCTATGGGGAGAGAGCAGGGGCAGTGGGATTAGTTTGGGGATTGATACAGGGCTATGGGGAGAGAGCGGGACAGTGGGATTAGTTTGGGGATTGATACAGGGCTATGGGGAGAGAGCGGGGCAGTGCGATTAGTTTGGGATTGATACAGGACAATGGGGAGAGAGCGGTGCAGTGGGATTCGTTTGGGATTGATACAGGGCTATGGGGAGAAAGCGGGGCAGTGAGATTAGTTTGGGGATTGATACAGGGCTATGGGGAGAGAGCGGGGCAGTGTGATTAGTTTGAGGATTGATACAGGGCTATGGGGAGAGAGTGGGGAAGTGGGATTAGTTTGGTGAATGATACAGGGCTATGGGGAGAGAGCGGGGCATTGGGATGAGTTTGGGATTGATACAGGGCTATGGGGAGAGAGTGGTGCAGTGGGATAAGTTTGGGGATTGATACAGGGCTACGGGTTGAGAGCGGGGCAGTGGGATTCGTTTGTGGATTGATACAGGGCTATGGGGAGAGAGCGGGGCAGTGGGATTAGTTTGGGGATTGATACAGGGCTATGGGGAGAGAGCGGGGCAGTGCGATTAGTTTGGGGATTGATACAGGGCTATGGGGAGAGAGCGGGGCAGTGGGATTAGTTTGGGATTGATACAGGGCTCTGGGGAGACAACGGGGCAGTGGGGTTAGTTTGGGATTGATACAGGGCTATAGGGGGTTAGCGGGACAGTGAGATTAGTGTGGGGATTGATACAGGGCTATGGGGAGACAGCGGGGCAGTGGGGTTAGTTTGGGATTGATACAGGGCTATGGGGAGAGAGCGGGGCAGTGGGATTAGTTTAGAATTGATACTGGGTTATGGGGAGAGAACGGGACAGTGGGATGAGTTTGGGATTGAAACATGGTATGGGGAGAGAGCGGGGCAGTGGGATTAGTTTGGGGATTGATACAGGGCTATGGGGAGAGTGCGGGGCAGTGGGATTAGTTTGGGATTGATACAGGGCTATGGGGAGAGAACGGGACAGTGGGATTAGTTAGGGGATTGATACAGGGCTATGGGGAGAGAGCGGGACAGTGGGATGAGTTTGTGGATTGATACAGGGCTATGGGGAGAGAGCGGGGCAGTGGGATTAGTTTGGGGATTGATACAGGGCTATGGGGAGAGAGCGGGGCAGTGCGATTAGTTTGGGGATTGATACAGGGCTATGGGGAGAGAGCGGGGCAGTGGGATTAGTTTGGGATTGATACAGGGCTCTGGGGAGACAACGGGGCAGTGGGGTTAGTTTGGGATTGATACAGGGCTATAGGGGGTGAGCGGGACAGTGAGATTAGTGTGGGGATTGATACAGGGCTATGGGGAGACAGCGGGGCAGTGGGGTTAGTTTGGGATTGATACAGGGCTATGGGGAGAGAGCGGGGCAGTTGGATTAGTTTAGAATTGATACTGGGTTATGGGGAGAGAACGGGGCCGTGGGATTAGTTTAGATTTGATACAGGGCTATGGGGAGAGAGCGGAGCAGTGGGATTAGTTTGAAGATTGATACAGGGCTATGGGGAGAGAGCGGGGCAGTGGGATTAGTTTGGGGATCGATACAGGGCTATGGGGAGAGAGCGGGGCAGTGGGATTAGTTTGGGGATTGATACAGGGCTATGGGGAGAGTGCGGGGCAGTGGGATTAGTTTGGGATTGATACAGGGCTATGGGGAGAGAACGGGACAGTGGGATTAGTTAGGGGATTGATACAGGGCTATGGGGAGAGAGCGGGACAGTGGGATGAGTTTGGGATTGATACATGGTATGGGGAGAGAGCGGGACAGTGCGATTAGTTTGGTGATTGATACAGGGCAATGGCGAGAGCGGGGCAGTGGGATTAGTTTGGGGATTGATGCAGGGCTACGGGGTGAGAGCGGGGCAGTGGGATTAGTTTGGGGGTTGATACAGGGCAATGGGGAGAGAGTGGGACAATGGGATTAGTTTGTGGATTGATCCAGGGCCATGGGGTGAGAGCGGGGCAGTGGGATTAGTTTGGGGGTTGATACAGGGCTATGGGGAGAGAGTGGGACAATGGGATTAGTTTGAGGATTGATACAGGGCTGTGGGGAGAGAGCGGGGCAGTGGGATTAGTTTGGGGATTGATACAGGGCTATGGGGAAAAAGCGGGGCAGTGGGATTAGTTTTGGGGATTGATACAGGGCTATGGGGAGAGAGCGGGTAAGTGGGATTAGTTTAGGGATTGATATAGGGGTATGGGGAAAGAGTGGGGCAGTGGGATTAGTTTTGGGGATTGATACAGGGCTATGGGGAGAGAGCGGTGCGGTGGGATTAGTTTAGGGATTGATACAGGGCTATGGGGAAAGAGCGGGGCAGTGGGATTAGTTTTGGGGATTGATGCAGGGATATGGGGAGAGAGCGGGGCAGTGGGATTAGTTTGGGGATTGATACAGGGCTATGGGGAGAGAGCGGGGCAGTGGGATTAGTTTAGGGATTGATACAGGGCTATGGGGAAAGAGCGGGGCAATGGGATCAGTTTGGGGATTGATACAGGGCTATGGGGAGAGAGCGGGGCAATGGGATTAGTTTGGGGATTGATACAGGGCTATGGGGAGAGAGCGGGGCAGTGGGATTAGTTTGTGGATTGATACAGGGCTATGGGTAGAGAGCGGGGCAGTGGGATTAGTTTGGGGATTGATACAGGTCTACGAGGAGAGAGCGGGGCAGTGCGATTAGTTTGGGGATTGATACAGGGCTATGGGGAGAGAGTGGGGCAGTGGGATTAGTTTGGGATTGATACAGGGCTCTGGGGAGACAACGGGGCAGTGGGGTTAGTTTGGGATTGATACAGGGCTATAGGGGGTGAGCGGGACAGTGAGATTAGTGTGGGGATTGATACAGGGCTATGGGGAGACAGCGGGGCAGTGGGGTTAGTTTGGGATTGATACAGGGCTATGGGGAGAGAGCGGGGCAGTGGGATTAGTTTAGAATTGATACTGGGTTATGGGGAGAGAACGGGGCCGTGGGATTAGTTTAGATTTAATACAGGGCTATGGGGAGAGAGCGGAGCAGTGGGATTAGTTTGAAGATTGATACAGGGCTATGGGGAGAGAGCGGGGCAGTGGGATTAGTTTGGGGATTGATACAGGGCTATGGGGAGAGAGCGGGGCAGTGGGATTAGTTTGAGGATTGATACAGGGCTATGGGGAGAGAACAGGTCAGTGGGATTAGTTTGGGGATTGATACAGGGCTATGGGGTGGGAGCGGGGCATTGGGATTAGTTTGAAGATTGATACAGGGCTATGGGGAGAAAGCGGGGCAGTGGGATTAGTTTGGGGATTGATACTGGCCTACGGGGAGAGAGCGGGGCAGTGGGATTAGTTTGGGGATTGATACAGGGCAATGGTGAGAGAGAGGGGCAGTGGGATTAGTGTGGGGATTGATACAGGGCTATGGGGAGAGAGCGGGGCAGTGGGATTAGTTTGGGATTGATACAGGGCTATGGGGAGAGAGCGGGGCAGTGGGATTAGTTAGGGATTGATACAGGGCTATGGGGAGAAGAGCGGGCAGTGAGATTAGTTTGGGGATTGATACAGGGCTATGGAGAGAGAGCGGGGCAGTGTGACTAGTTTGGGGATTGATACAGGGCTATGGGGAAAGAGTGGGGAAGTGGGATTAGTTTGAGGATTGATACAGGACTATGGGGAGAGAGCAGGGCAGTGGGATTAGTTTGGGGATTGATACAGGGCTATGGGGTGGGAGCGGGGCATTGGGATTAGTTTGGGGATTGATACAGGGCAATGGGGAGAGAGCGGGTCAGTGGGATTAGTTTGGGGATTGATACAGGGCTATGGGGAGAGAGCGGGGCAGTGGGATTAGTTTGGGGATTGATACAGGGCTATGGGGAGAGTGCGGGGCAGTGGGATTAGTTTGGGATTGATACAGGGCTATGGGGAGAGAGCGGGACAGTGGGATGAGTTTGGGATTGATACATGGTATGGGGAGAGAGCGGGACAGTGCGATTAGTTTGGGGATTGATACAGGGCAATGGCGAGAGCGGGGCAGTGGGATTAGTTTGGGGATTTATGCAGGGCTTCGGGGTGAGAGCGGGGCAGTGGGATTAGTTTGGGGGTTGATACAGGGCTATTGGGAGAGAGTGGGACAATGGGATTAGTTTGGGGATTGATACAGGGCCATGGGGTGAGAGCGGGGCAGTGGGATTAGTTTGGGGGTTGACACAGGGCTATGGGGAGAGAGTGGGACAATGGGATTAGTTTGAGGATTGATACAGGGCTGTGGGGAGAGAGCGGGGCAGTGGGATTAGTTTGGGGATTGATACAGGGCTGTGGGGAGAGAGCGGGGCAGTGGGATTAGTTTGGGGATTGATACAGGGCTATGGGGAAAGAGCGGGGCAGTGGGATTAGTTTGGGGATTGATACAGGGCTATGGGGAAAGAGCGGGGCAGTGGGATTAGTTTTGGGGATTGATACAGGGCTATGGGGAGAGAGCAGGGCAGTGGGATTAGTTCAGGGATTGATATAGGGGTATGGGGAAAGAGTGGGGCAGTGGGATTAGTTTTGGGGATTGATACAGGGCTATGGGGAGAGAGCGGGGCAGTGGGATTAGTTTAGGGATTGATACAGGGTTATGGGGAAAGAGCGGGGCATGTGGGATTACTTTTGCGGATTGATACAGGGCAATGGGGAGAGAGCGGGGCAGTGGGATTAGTTTGGGGATTGATACAGGGCTATGGGGAGTGTGCGGGGCAGTGGGATTAGTTTGGGATTGATACAGGGCTCTGGGGAGACAACGGGGCAGTGGGGTTAGTTTGGGATTGATACAGGGCTATAGGGGGTGAGCGGGACAGTGAGATTAGTGTGGGGATTGATACAGGGCTATGGGGATACAGCGGGGCAGTGGGGTTAGTTTGGGATTGATACAGGGCTATGGGGAGAGAGCGGGGCAGTGGGATTAGTTTAGAATTGATACTGGGTTATGGGGAGAGAACGGGGCCGTGGGATTAGTTTAGATTTGATACAGGGCTATGGGGAGAGAGCGGAGCAGTGGGATTAGTTTGAAGATTGATACAGGGCTATGGGGAGAGAGCGGGGCAGTGGGATTAGTTTGGGGATTGATACAGGGCTATGGGGAGAGAGCGGGGCAGTGGGATTAGTTTGAGGATTGATACAGGGCTATGGGGAGAGAACAGGTCAGTGGGATTAGTTTGGGGATTGATACAGGGCTATGGGGTGGGAGCGGGGCATCGGGATTAGTTTGAAGATTGATACAGGGCTATGGGGAGAAAGCGGGGCAGTGGGATTAGTTTGGGGATTGATACTGGCCTACGGGGAGAGAGCGGGGCAGTGGGATTAGTTTGGGGATTGATACAGGGCAATGGTGAGAGAGAGGGGCAGTGGGATTAGTGTGGGGATTGATACAGGGCTATGGGGAGAGAGCGGGGCAGTGGGATTAGTTTGGGATTGATACAGGGCTATGGGGAGAGAGCGGGGCAGTGGGATTAGTTAGGGATTGATACAGGGCTATGGGGAGAAGAGCGGGCAGTGAGATTAGTTTGGGGATTGATACAGGGCTATGGAGAGAGAGCGGGGCAGTGTGACTAGTTTGGGGATTGATACAGGGCTATGGGGAGAGAGCGGGGAAGTGGGATTAGTTTGAGGATTGATACAGGACTATGGGGAGAGAGCAGGGCAGTGGGATTAGTTTGGGGATTGATACAGGGCTATGGGGTGGGAGCGGGGCATTGGGATTAGTTTGAAGATTGATAGAGGTCTATGGGGAGAAAGCGGGGCAGTGGGATTAGTTTGGGGATTGATACAGGGCAATGGGGAGAGAGCGGGTCAGTGGGATTAGTTTGGGGATTGATACAGGGCTATGGGGAGAGAGCGGGGCAGTGGGATTAGTTTGGGGATTGATACAGGGCTATGGGGAGAGAGCGGGACAGTGCGATTAGTTTGGGGATTGATACAGGGTTATGGGGAGAGTGCGGGGCAGATGGAATTGGTTTGGGATTGATACAGGGCTATGGGGAGAGAACGGGACAGTGGGATTAGTTAGGGGATTGATACAGGGCTATGGGGAGAGAGCGGGACAGTGCGATTAGTTTGGGGATTGATACAAGGCAATGGCGAGAGCGGGGCAGTGGGATTAGTTTGGGGATTGATACAGGGCTATGGGGAGAGAGTGGGACAATGGGATTAGTTTGAGGATTGATACAGGGCTGTGGGGAGAGAGCGGGGCAGTGGGATTAGTTTGGGGATTGATACAGGGCTGTGGGGAGAGAGCGGGGCAGTGGGATTAGTTTGGGGATTGATACAGGGCTATGGGGAAAGAGCGGGGCAGTGGGATTAGTTTGGGGATTGATACAGGGCTATGGGGAAAGAGCTGGGCAGTGGGATTAGTTTTGGGGATTGATACAGGGCTATGGGGAGAGAGCGGGGCAGTGGGATTAGTTTAGGGATTGATATAGGGGTATGGGGAAAGAGTGGGGCAGTGGGATTACTTTTGGGGATTGATACAGGGCAATGGGGAGAGAGCGGGGCAGTGGGATTAGTTTCGGGATTGATACAGGGCTATGGGGAGAGAGCGGGGCAGTGGGATTAGTTAAGGGATTGATACAGGGCTATGGGGAAAGAGCGGGGCAATGGGATTAGTTTGGGGATTGATACAGGGCTATGGGGAGAGAGCGGGGCAATGGGATTAGTTTGGGGATTGATACAGGGCTATGGGGAGAGAGCGGGGCAGTGGGATTAGTTTGTGGATTGATACAGGGCTATGGGGAGAGAGCGGGGCAGTGGGATTAGTTTGGGGATTGATACAGGGCTATGGGGAGAGAGCGGGGCAGTGCGATTAGTTTGGGGATTGATACAGGGCTATGGGGAGAGAGCGGGGCAGTGGGATTAGTTTGGGATTGATACAGGGCTATGGGGAGACAGCGGGGCAGTGGGGTTAGTTTGGGATTGATACAGGGCAATGGGGAGAGAGCGGGGCAGTGGGATTAATTTGGAATTGATACAGGGCTATGGGGAGATAGCGGGGCAGTGGGGTTAGTTTGGGATTGATACAGGGCTATGGGGAGAGAGAGGGGCAGTGGGATTAGTTTAGATTTGATACTGGGCTATGGGGAGAGAGCGGGGCAGTGGGATTAGTTTGGGGATTGATACAGGGCTATGGTGAGAGAGCGGGGCAGTGGGATTAGTGTGGGGATTGATACAGGCCTATGGGGAGAGAGCGGGGCAGTGAGATTAGTTTGGGATTGATACAGGGCTATGGGGAGAGAGCGGGGCAGTGGGATTAGTTTGGGATTGATACAGGGCTATGGGGAGAGAGCGGGCAGTGAGATTAGTTTGGGGATTGATACAGGGCTATGGAGAGAGAGCGGGGCAGTGTGATTAGTTTGGGAATTGATACAGGGCTATGGGGAGAGAGCGGGGAAGTGGGATTAGTTTGAGGATTGATACAGGGCTATGGGGAGAGAGCAGGGCAGTGGGATTAGTTTGGGGATTGATACAGGGCTATGGGGTGGGAGCGGGGCATTGGGATTAGTTTGGGGATTGATACAGGGCTATGGGGCGGGAGCGGGGCATTGGGATTAGTTTGAAGATTGATAGTGGTCTATGGGGAGAAAGCGGGGCAGTGGGATTAGTTTGGGGATTGATACAGGGCAATGGGGAGAGAGCGGGTCAGTGGGATTAGTTTGGGGATTGATACAGGGCTATGGGGAGAGAGCGGGGCAGTGGGATTAGTTTGGCATTGATACAGGGCTATGGGGAGAGAACGGGACAGTGGGATTAGTTTGGGGATTGATACAGGGCTTTGGGGAGAGAGCGGGAGAGTGGGATTAGTTTGGGATTGATCCAGGGCTATGGGGAGAGAGCGGGCAGTGAGATTAGTTTGGGGATTGATACAGGGCTATGGGGAGAGAGCGGGGCAGTGGGATTAGTTTGGGGATTGATACAGGGCTATGGGGAGAGAGCGGGCAGTGAGTTTAGTTTGGGGATTGATACAGGGCTATGGAGAGAGAGCGGGGCAGTGGGATTAGTTTGGGGATTGATACAGGGCTATGGGGAGAGAGTGTGGAAGTGGGATTAGTTTGGGGAATGATACAGGGCTATGGGGAGAGAGCGGGGCATTGGGATGAGTTTGGGATTGATACAGGGTTATGGGGTGAGAGCGGGGCAGTGGGATTAGTTTGGGGGTTGATACAGGGCTATGGGGAGAGAGTGGGACAATGGGATTAGTTTGGGGATTGATAGAGGGCTATGGGGTGAGAGCGGGGCAGTGGGATTAGTTTGGGGGTTGATACAGGGCTATGGGGAGACAGCGGGCAGTGAGATTAGTTTGGGGATTGATACAGGGCTATGGGGAGAGAGCGGAGCAGTGGGATTAGTTTGGGGATTGATACAGGGCTATGGGGAGAGAGCGGGGCAGTGGGATTAGTTTTGGGGATTGATACAGGGCTATGGGGAGAGAGCGGGGCAGTGGGATTAGTTTTGGGGATTGATACAGGGCTATGGGGAGAGAGCGGGGCAGTGGGATTAGTTTTGGGGATTGATAC
>NW_027599817.1:0-21528 GCF_964194155.1 Cetorhinus maximus
GGCCGATATATTTCCAAGTCAGGACGGTGAGTGACTTGGAGGGGAACTTCCAGTTGGTGGTGTTCCCCATCTATCTGCTGCCCTTGTCCTTCTAGATGGTAGTGGTCGTGGGTTTGGAAGGTGCTGTCGAAGGAGCCTTGGTGAATTCCTGCAGTGCATCTTGTAGGTGGTACACACACTGCTGCTACTGTGCGTCGGTGGTGGAGGGAGTGAATGTTTGTGGATGGGGTGCCGATCGAGCGGGGCTGCTTTGTCCTGGATGGTGTCGAGCTTCTTGAGTGTTGTGGGAGCTGCACTCATCCAGGCAAGTGGGGAGTGTCCCATCACACTCCTGACTTGTGCCTTGTAGATGGTGGACAGGCTTTGGGAGGTGAGTTACTCGCTCCAGTGAGTTGATGAGGTCAGGGGTGAGGGTCGGGGTGCGTTTACAGGGTCGGGGGTGAGGGGTCAAGGTGAATTTAAGGGCTCGGGGGTGAGGGGCCGGGGTGAGTTTACAGTGTTGGGGGTGAGGGGTTGTGAGTTTACGGGGTCTGGGGTGAGGGGTCGGAGTGATTTTACAGGGTTGGGGGTGAGTTTACGGGGCCGGGGGTGAGGGGTCAAATTGGGAGTGAATTTACGGATTCGGGCGTGAGGGTCCAAAGTGAACTTACAGGTTCGGGGTGAGGATGAAAGTAAGTTTAGTTTGGGGATGAGGGGTCAAAGCGAGTTTACGAGTTTGGAGGCGAGGGGTTAGAGTGAGTTTATGGGGTCAGGAGTAAGTTTACAGGTTTAGGGGTGAGGGGTCGGAGTGAGGTTAAGGGGTTAGGGGTGAGTTTATAGGGTCAGGGGTGAGTTTATAGCATCAGGGGTGCGGGGTCGGGGCGAGTTTATGGGGTTGGGGGTGAGGGGTCGAGGTGAGTTTATGGGGTTGGGGGTGAGGGGTCGGGGTGAGTTTATGGGGTTGGGGGTGAGGGGTCGGGGTGAGTTTATGGGGTTGGGGGGGTGAGGGGTCGGGGTGAGTTTATGGGGTTGGGGGTGAGGGGTCGGGGTGAGTTTATGGGGTTGGGGGTGAGGGGTCGGGGTGAGTTTATGGGGTTGGGGGGGTGAGGGGTCGGGGTGAGTTTATGGGGTTGGGGGTGAGGGGTCGAGGTGAGTTTATGGGGTTGGGGGTGAGGGGTCGGGGTGAGTTTATGGGGTTGGGGGTGAGGGGTCGGGGTGAGTTTATGGGGTTGGGGGTGAGGGGTCGAGGTGAGTTTATGGGGTTGGGGGTGAGGGGTCGGGGTGAGTTTATGGGGTTGGGGGTGAGGGGTCGGGGTGAGTTTATGGGGTTGGGGGTGAGGGGTCGGGGTGAGTTTATGGGGTTGGGGAGGTGAGGGGTCGGGGTGAGTTTATGGGTTCGGGGTCAGGGTTGAGGAGTCAAGGAGAGTTTATGGGAACCGGGGTGAGGATTAAATGCGAGTTTACGGGGTTGGGGGTGAGGGGTCGAGGTGAGTATGGGATTGGGGGCAAGGGGTCGGACTGAGTTTACGGGATCGGGGTGCGTTTACGGGGTCAGGGGTGAGTTTACGGGGTCGGGGGTGAGTTTACGGGGTCGGGGGTGAGGGGTCAAGGTGAATACAGGTTCGGGGGTGAGGGGTCGGGATGAGTTTACAGGGTCGGGGGTGAGGGTTCAGGAATGAATTTACGGATTTGGGAGTGAGGGTTGAAAGTAAGTTTACAGTTTGGGGATGAGGGCTCGGGGCGATGGGCCGGGGTGAGTTTATGGGATCAGGGGTGAGGGGTCGAGGTGAGTTTTTGGGGTTGAGGGTGAGGGGTCGGGGTGAGTTTACAACATCAAGGGCGAGGGGTTGGGAGTGAGTTGATGAGGTCAGGGGCGTGGGTCGGGGTGCGTTTACAGGGTCGGGGGTGAGGGGTCAAGGTGAATTTAAGGGCTCGGGGGTGAGGGACCGGGGTGAGTTTACAGTGTTGGGGGTGAGGGGTTGTGAGTTTACGGGGTCTGGGGTGAGAGGTCGGGGTGAGTTTACGGGGTTAGGGGTGAGTTTACAGGTCGGCGCTGAGGGGTTGGGGTGAGTCAATGTGTTCGGGCGTTAGTTTATGGGGTCGCGGGTGGGGGTTTAGGAGCGATGTTACGGGTTCGGTGGTGAGGGTCAAAAATGAGTTTACGGCGTTGGAGTTGAGGAGTCGGGAGTGCGTTTACGGGGTCAGGGGTGAGGGGTCAAGGTGAATTTATGGGCTTGTGGGTGAGGGGTCGGGAGTGAATTAATGGATTCGGGGGTGAGGGTCCAAAGTGAACTTACAGGGTCAGGGGTGAGGGGTCGAGGTACGTTTATGGGGGTCGGGTGAGTTTACGGGGTCAGGGGTCAAGTTGAGTTCAGGGGATCAGGGGTGAGGGGCTGGGGCGGGTTTACTGAGTCAGGGGTGAGAGGTTGGGTGAGTTCACAGGTTTGGGGTGGCGAGGGGTCGAGGTGAGTTTACGGGGTCGGGGCAAGTGGTCGAGCTTGAGTTCAGAGGGTCAGGGGTGAACGGTCGGCCTGAAATAACAGGTTTGGGGGTGAGGGCCAGGATGAGTTTAAGGGGTCGGGATGAGGGGTCAGGGGTCAGATTACGGGGCCGGGGTGAGTTTACAGGTTTGGGGAAGAGGGGTTGGGGATGGGGGGGTCGGGAGAGAGTTTACAGGGTCAGGGGTGAGTTTACTGCGTCAGGGTTGAGGGGTCGAGGTGAGTTTACGGATTTGGAGGTGATGGGTTGGGTTGGGTTTTTGGAGTCGGGGCGAGGGGTCGGGGTGAGTTTACGGGGTCAGAGGTTAGGGGTCGGGGTGAGTTTACTGGGTCAGGGGTGAGGGGTCAAGGAGAGTTTATGGGAACCGGGGTGAGGATTCGAGGTGAATTTATGGCATTGGTAGGTGAGGGGTGAATTTACCGGTTGGGGTGAGTTTATGGGGTCGGGTGAGTTTACTGGGTCAGGGGTGAGGGGTCGAAGTGAGTTTACGGAGTCTGGGTGAGGGGTCGGGTGTAGGTTTACAGGGTCGGGGGTGAGAGGTCAGGTTGAGTTTATGGGGTCGGGGGTGAGGGGTCGGGTTAAGTTTACGGTGTCAGGGGTGACATAATGGAGTCAGGGTGAGGGTTCGGGCTGAGTTTACTGGTTTGGGGGTGAGGGGCTGGGGTGTGTACAGTTCTGGGCGCCACACTATAGGAAGGATGTGAACACATTGGAGAGAGAGCAGAAGAGGTTTACAAGAATGGTTCCAGGGAGGAGAAACTTCAGCTATGAGGAGAGATTGGAGAGGTTGGGACTGTTCTCCTTGGAGAGAAGGCGACTGAGAGGAGATTTTGATGGAGATGTTCAAAACCATGAGGGGGCCGGACAGAGTAGATCGGGAGAAGCTGTTCCCACTCGTAAAAGGGTCAAGAACGAGAGGGCACAGATTTAAAGCGATTTGCAAAAGAAGCAAATGTGGGGTGAGAGAAAACTTTTACACACAGCGAGTGGTTGGGGTCTGGGAGGCACTGTCTGGAGTGGTTGGGGTCTGGGAGGCACTGTCTGGAGTGGTTGGGGTCTGGGACGCACTGTCTGGAGTGGTTGGGGTCTGGGACGCACTGTCTGGAGTGGTTGGGGTCTGGGACGCACTGTCTGGAGTGGTTGGGGTCTGGGAGGCACTGTCTGGAGTGGTTGGGGTCTGGGTGGCTCTGTCTGGAGTGGTTGGGGTCTGGGAGGCACGGCCTGGAGTGGTTGGGGTCTGGGAGGCACTGTCTGGAGTGGTTGGGGTCTGGGAGGCTCTGTCTGGAGTGGTTGGGGTCTGGGAGGCACGGCCTGGAGTGGTTGGGGTCTGGGAGGCACTGTCTGGAAGTGTGGGGGAGGCAGGTTCAATCGAGGTGTTCAAGAGAGCATTGCATGTTTATCTAAATAAAAACAATGTACAGGGTTACGGGGTAAAGGCAGGGCAATGGCACAAGGTCATAATGCTCATTTGGAGACATGATGGGCTGAATGGCCCCTTCTGTGCCGTTAAAATTCAGTGACTCTGTGGGCATACAGGGTCAGGGGTGAGGGGTCGAGGTAGGTTTATGGGGTCAGGGGTGGGTTTACGGGGTCAGGGGTCAAGTTGAGTTTAGGGGATCAGGGGTGAGGGGTCGGGGCGAGTTTACGGGGTCGGGGGCGAGTTTACGGGGTCGGGGGGGAGGTTACGGGGTCGGGGGTGATCTTACGGGGTCGGGGGCGATCTTACGGGGTCGGGGGCGAGCTTACGGGGTCGGGGGCGAGTTTACGGGGTCGGGGGCGAGGTTACGGGGTCGGGGGCGAGGTTACGGGGTCGGGGGCGGGTTTACACTGTCAGGGGTGAGTTTAGTGTCGGGGGTGAGTTTACGGGGTCAGGGGTGAGTTTAGTGTCAGGGGTGAGTTTACGGGGTCGGGGCGAGGTTACGGGGTCTGGGCGAGGTTACGGGGTCAGGGGCGAGGTTACGGGGTCAGGGGCAAGGTTACGGGGTCGGGGCGAGGTTACGGGGTCGGGGCGAGGTTACGGGGTCGGGGCGAGGTTACGGGGTCAGGGGCGAGATTACGGGGTCAGGGGTGAGTTTACGGGGTCAGGGGTGAGATTACGGGGTCAGGGGTGAGATTATGGGGTCAGGGGCGAGTTTAGTGTCGGGGTGAGATTACGGGGTCAGGGGTGAGATTACGGGGTCAGGGGCGAGTTTAGTGTCAGGGGTGAGATTACGGGGTCGGGGCGAGGTTACGGGGTCAGGGGCGAGATTACGGGGTCAGGGGTGAGTTTACGGGGTCAGGGGTGAGATTACGGGGTCAGGGGTGAGATTATGGGGTCAGGGGCGAGTTTAGTGTCGGGGTGAGATTACGGGGTCAGGGGTGAGATTACGGGGTCAGGGGCGAGTTTAGTGTCAGGGGTGAGATTACGGGGTCAGGGGCGAGATTACGGGGTCAGGGGTGAGTTTAGTGTCAGGGGTGAGATTACGGGGTCAGGGGTGAGATTATGGGGTCAGGGGCAAGTTTAGTGTCGGGTGAGATTACGGGGTCAGGGGTGATATTACGGGGTCAGGGGTGAGATTACGGGGTCAGGGGCGAGTTTAGTGTCAGGGGTGAGATTACGGGGTCAGGGGTGAGATTACGCGGTCAGGGGTGAGATTACGGGGTCAGGGGTGAGATTACGGGGTCAGGGGTGAGATTACGGGGTCAGGGATGAGATTATGGGGTCAGGGGCGAGTTTAGTGTCAGGGGTGAGATTACGGGGTCAGGGGTGAGATTACGCGGTCAGGGGTGAGATTACGGTGTCAGGGGTGAGATTACGGGGTCAGGGGTGAAATTACGGGGTCGGGGCGAGGTTACGGGGTCAGGGGTGAGATTACGGGGTCGGGGCGAGGTTACGGGGTCGGGGTGAGTTTACGGGGTCAGGGGTGAGATTACGGGGTCAGGGGTGAGATTACGGGGTCAGGGGTGAGATTACGGGGTCAGGGGTGAGATTACGGGGCCAGGGGTGAGATTACGGGGTCAGGGGTGAGATTACGGGGTCAGGGGTGAGATTACGGGGTCAGGGGCGAGTTTAGTGTCAGGGGTGAGATTACGGGGTCAGGGGTGAGATTACGGGGTCAGGGGTGAGATTACGGGGTCAGGGGTCAGATTACGGGGTCAGGGGTCAGATTACGGTGAGGATGGATTACGTCACTTGGGACTGACGTCACGCGCGGTGATGTAATTCGAGGTGATCTGGAATGTGGAGAGAGATTAAAGTGATAGCCGGGTCTCTCTCTCCACTCCAGGCTGATGGGGCGCTTCACATCTGACAGGCTGTGTCGGTGCCGGTTACTCACCCAGGCCCCAGGCCCCAGGCCCCGCTCCCTGTTCCGGGGCTTCGCCTCAACCGTTTCAGCAACCGCCGGACTCCCTGCGTCAGCGTCATGGCGTCAGCGCGTCACTGACAACACAACCACGGAGCTGTCAATCACCATAACCCCGCCCCTTACGCACACGGACACACAATCAGGGAGCTGTCAATCACCCTAACCCCGCCCTGCCTCCCCGCAGAATCACAATCAGGGAGCTGTCAATCACCCTAACCCCGCCCCTTACGCAAACGGACACACAATCAGGGGGCTGTCAATCACCCTAACCCCGCCCCTGCCTCCCCGCAGAATCACAATCAGGGAGCTGTCAATCACCCTAACCCCGCCCCTTACAGCCACAGACACACAAACACGAAGCTGTCAATCACCCTAACCACGCCCCTGCCTCCCTGCAGAATCACAATCAGGGAGCTGTCAATCACCCTAACCCCGCCCCTTACGCAAACGGACACACAATCAGGGGGCTGTCAATCACCCTAACCCCGCCCCTGCCTCCCCGCAGAATCACAATCAGGGAGCTGTCAATCACCCAAACCCCGCCCCTGCCTCCCCGCAGACATCACAATCAGGGGGCTGTCAATCACCCAAACCCCGCCCCTGCCTCCCCGCAGACATCAAAATCAGGGGGCTGTCAATCACCCTAACCCCGCCCCTTACAGCCACAGACACAATCAGGGAGCTATCAATCACCCTAACCCCGCCCCTGCCTCCCCACAGACACACTATCAGGGAGCTGTTAATCACCCAAACCCCGCCCCTGCCTCCCACAGACATCACTATCAGGGAGCTGTCAATCACCATAACCCCGCCCCTTAGCCACAGACACACAAATCAGGGAGCTGTCAATCACCCAAACCCCGCCCCTGACTCCCATTAGACATCACAATCAGGGAGCTGTCAATCATCCTAACCCCGCCCCAGCCTCCCCTCAGACACCGCAATCGGGGAGCTGTCAATCATCCTAACCCCGCCCCCTATCCGACATGCGCTCCCGGTCAGCGAGCTGTCAATCACCGCAATCCCGCCACACCCCCCCCTTGCTCCTCCCCCTCCCCTTCTGAAGGCCAGATGACGTCACCGAGACAAAGGCCGCACGTGTACGTCTTGCGTCACCGACGCCGCGTGCGGGAGGAACATTCAAAATGGCGGCGGTGGCGGCGGAGGTTCCTCCTCTCAGGTAAATGGCGGCTCCCCCTGGGGAGAGGAGGTCAGGTCCCAGCGGCTGGGGCTGGGGCTGGGGCTGGGGCTGCGGCTGGGGCTGGGGCATCCCTCTAGGACGGCCCAGGGTGTAGAGGACGGGAGGTTACTGGAGGGTGAATAGCCTGAATCCGTCACTGCATCACTAAACCCGGTAATCAATCAATAAATCATCACTAAACCCTGTAATCAATCAATAAATCATCACTAAACCCTGTAATCAATCAATAAATCATCACTAAACCCGGTAATCAATCAATAAATCATCACTAAACCCGGTAATCAATCAATAAATCATCACTAAACCCGGTAATCAATCAATAAATCATCACTAAACCCGGTAATCAATCAATAAATCATCACTAAACCCGGTAATCAATCAATAAATCATCACTAAACCCGGTAATCAATCAATAAATCATCACTAAACCCGGTAATCAATCAATAAATCATCACTAAACCCTGTAATCAATCAATAAATCATCACTAAACCCTGTAATCAATCAATAAATCATCACTAAACCCGGTAATCAATCAATAAATCATCACTAAACCCGGTAATCAATCAATAAATCATCACTAAACCCGGTAATTAATCAATAAATCATCACTAAACCCGGTAATCAATCAATAAATCATCACTAAACCCGGTAATCAATCAATAAATCATCACTAAACCCGGTAACCAATCAATAAATCATCACCAAACCCGGTAATCAATCAATAAATCATCACTAAACCCGGTAATCAATCAATAAATCATCACTAAACCCGGTAATCAATCAATAAATCATCACTAAACCCGGTAATCAATCAATAAATCATCACTAAACCCTGTAATCAATCAATAAATCATCACTAAACCCTGTAATCAATCAATAAATCATCACTAAACCCGGTAATCAATCAATAAATCATCACTAAACCCGGTAATCAATCAATAAATCATCACTAAACCCGGTAATTAATCAATAAATCATCACTAAACCCGGTAATCAATCAATAAATCATCACTAAACCCGGTAATCAATCAATAAATCATCACTAAACCCGGTAACCAATCAATAAATCATCACCAAACCCGGTAATCAATCAATAAATCATCACTAAACCCGGTAATCAATCAATAAATCATCACTAAACCCGGTAATCAATCAATAAATCATCACTAAACCCGGTAATCAATCAACAAATCATCACTAAACCCTGTAATCAATCAATAAATCATCAGTAAACCCAGTAATTAACCAAAGATCCATCAGTAAACCCAGTAATCAATCAATAAATCATCACTAAACCCAGTAATCAATCAATAAATCATCTCTAAACCCGGTAATCAATCAATAAATCATCACTAAACCCTGTAATCAATCAATAAATCATCACTAAACCCAGTAATCAATCAATAAGTCATCACTAAACCCAGTAATCAATCAATAAATCATCACTAAACCCAGTAATCAATCAATAAATCATCACTAAACCCTGTAATCAATCAATAAATCATCACTAAACCCAGTAATCAATCAATAAATCATCACTAAACCCAGTAATCTATCAATAGATCATCACTAAACCCAGTAATCAAAGATCCATCACTAAACCCAGTAATGTATCGAAAACCATCACTAAACGCCATAATCCATCACTAAACCCAGTAATCAATCAAAACTCCATCACTGAACCCAGGGGAAAAAGTGGGCAAGGAAATAAATACAATAACTATCACTTGAAAAAAAGCACTAGGGAAACTAATGGGGCTAAAGGCTGATAAGTCCCCTGGACCTGATGGGTTGTATCCTAGGGTATTAAAGGAAGTAGCTACAGAGATAGTGGATGCACTGGTAGTAATCTTCCAAGAATCCTTGGATTCTGGAAAAGCCCCAGAGGATTGAAAAGCTGCCAATGTTACAGCGTTGTTCAAAAAGGGAGGGAGACAAAAAACATGTAACTATAGGCCAGTTAGCTTAACATCCATCATTGGGAAAATGTTAGAGTCTATTATAAAGGATGTAATAGCAGAGCATTTAGAAATGCATAATCTAATCAAGCAGAGTCAGCGAGGCTTTATGAAGGGAAAATCATGCCTGACGAATTTATTAGAATTCTTTGAGGTTATAACAAGCAGGATAGATAAAGGGGAACTAGTAGATGTCAGATATTTGGATTTCCAAAAGGCGTTCGATAAGGTACCGCACATAAGGCTACTTAATAAGATAAGAGCTCATGGTGTTGGGGCTACTATACTTGCATGGATAGAGGATTGGCCAACTAATAGAAGACAGAGAGTTGGGATACAGGGGGCATTTTCAGGATGGCAACCTGTAACTAGTGGAGTGCCACGTGGATCAGTGCTGGGGTCACAATTATTTACAATTTATATTACTGACTTGGATGAGGGAAATGAATGTACTATCACCAAGTTTGCGAATGGTACAAAAATAGGTGGGAAGGCAAGTGGTGATGACACAAGGAGTCTACAGAGGGATATTGACAGGTTAAGTGAGTGGGCAAAAAAGCGGCAGATAGAATATAATATGGGAAAGTGTGAGGTTATGCACTTTAGCAGGAAGAATAGAGGAGCTGAATATTATTTAAATGGAGAAAGACTGCAGAAAGCTGCAGCACACAGGGATTTGGAAGTCCTCGTGTATGAATCACAAAAAGCTAACATGCCAGATTAACAGGTAATTGGGAAGACACGTGGAATGTTGGCCTTTATTTCAGAGGGAATGGAGAATAAAAATAGGGAAGTCTTGCTAAAACTATACAAGGGACTAGTTAGACCACACCTAGAATACTGTGAACAGTTTTGGTCCCCCTATCTAAGGAAAGATATACTGGCATTGGAGGCAGTCCAGAGAAGGTTCACTAGGTTGATCCCAGGGATGGAGGGATTTTCTTATGAGGAGAGGTTGAGTAGGTTGGGCCTGTACTCATTGGAGTTTAGATGAATGAGAGCTGACCTTATTGAAACATATAAGATTCTTAGGGGGCTTTACAGGGTAGATGTTGAGAGGTTGTTTCCCCTTGTGGGAGAGTCTAGGACCAGAGGGCATAATCTCAGTGTAAGGGGTCACCTATTTAAAGCAGAGATGAGGAAGAATTTCTTCTCTCAGAGGGTAGTGAATCTGTGGAATTCTTTACCACAGAGGGCTATAGAGGCTGGGTCATTAAGTATATTTAAGGCTGAGATAGACAGATTTTTAATCAGCAAGGGAATCACCGAACCCAGTAATCCACCAATAATCCATCACCGAGCCCAGTAATCAATCAATAATCCATCACTAAACCCAGTAATCCACCAATAATCCATCACCAAACCCAGTAATCAATCAATAATCCATCACTAAAACCAGTAATCCACCAATAATCCATCACCAAACCCAGTAATCAATCAATAATCCATCACTAAAACCAGTAATCCATCAATAATACATCACCAAACCCAGTAATCAATCAATAATCCATCACTAAACCCAGTAATCAATCAATAATGCATCACCAAACCCAGTAATCAATCAATAATCCATCACTAAACCCAGTAATCCATCAATAATCCATCACCAAACCCAGTAATCCATCAATAGTCCATCACCGAACCCAGTAATCCACCAATAATCCATCACCAAACCCAGTAATCCATCAATAATCCATCACCGAACCCAGTAATCAATCAATAATCCATCACTAAAACCAGTAATCCACCAATAATCCATCACCAAACCCAGTAATCAATCAATAATCCATCACTAAAACCAGTAATCCATCAATAATCCATCACCAAACCCAGTAATCCACCAATAATCCATCACTAAACCCAGTAATCAATCAATAATCCATCACTAAACCCAGTAATCCATCACCGAACCCAGTAATCCATTAGTAATCCGTCACTAAACCCAGCAAACAGTCACTAACCATCACTAATTCCAGTAATCCATCACTATTATGTCACTAAACCCAGTAATCCATTACTAAACTCAGTAAACAGTCACTGAAATGTCACAAAACCCAGTAGTCAGTCAATAATCCATCACCAAACCCAGTAATTGACCAATAATCCATCACTAAATCCAGTAACCCATCAATAATCCAACACTAAAACCAGTAAAGAGTCACTAATCCATCATTAAGCCCATTAATCAATCGCTGATTCATTCACATTTGAAAAACCAGCATTAAATACAAGATAGAATCATGAAACCACCTCCAAATAAGCCGGCAATGCGTCAATTAATTGAAAAACCCTCAGTAAACGCATTGAACAACCGATATGCCAGCGATAAATTCTGGTTACTAATCGTTAATCCATCACTTTACCCAATAAACTATCAGAATTCCCGCACCAAACCCCAAAGCAATCAACGTCGTCAGTCAAACCAATGAATGAATAATCAGCCATTAATCACTGAGCTCCAATCAATAATTCACAAATAGACCAGGAATCCATCAGAAAGTTTATCAGGGTAAACCGATCAACTATCGATAAGTCATGAATAAACTCAATAAAGAATTAACACTTAACACGCAACAGTTCATCCCTGTACCTAATCAACAAAATGATTCAAAAACGGGGCAAACGATCGAAAGTTCATCATTAAATCCAATAAACTCAAGTCTGATTGCAGGTAGGAGCTGAGACTGAGAGACTCGTGGACTGCGGCGGACAGGAGTTAACCCTTCATCGCATGAAGCTTTCTCGTGGTGCTCACAGCTCCGATGTATTTCCAGTTGACCAGGTTGGAAGACCTGTAAGGATGTGGAATGCGGCGATGAGAAACTACGCGCCGAGTCACTCCGCGAAAGACGATTAAAACATAGGTTTGTGCAATATTGCTGCGAATAACACGCGTCGGTCACACTGTTAATCCAGCTCCCTCACACTGTCACTCAGTAACCCCTCTCCCCCCCAGCACCCAGTGTTACTGACTGCATCTCTACTGATGTTAATCAAGCTCCCTCACACTGTCACTCAGTAACCCCTCTCCCCCCAGCACCCTGTGTTACTGACTGCATCTCTACTGATGTTAATCAAGCTCCCTCACACTGTCACTCAGTAACCCCTCTCCCCAGCACCCTATGTTTCTGACTGTTTCTTGACCGATGTTAATCCATCTCCCTCACACTGTCACTCAGTAACCCCTCTTCCCAAGCGCTCTGTGTTACTGACTGTATCTCTACTGATGTTAATCCAGCTCCCTCACACTGTCACTCAGTAACCCCTCACCCCCAGCACCCTGTGTTACTGACTGTATCTCTACTGATGTTAATCCAGCTCCCCCACACTGTCACTCAGTAACCCCTCACCCCCCAGCACCCTGCGTTACTGACTGTATCTCTACTGATGTTAATCCAGCTCCCTCACACTGTCACTCAGTAACCCCTCTCCCCCCAGTGCCCTGTGTTACTGACTGTATCTCTACTGATGTTAATCCAGCTCCCTCACACTGTCACTCAGTAACCCCTCTCCCCCCAGCGCCCTGTGTTACTGACTGTATCTCTACTGATGTTAATCCAGCTCGCTCACACTGTCACTCAGTAACCCCTCTCCCCCCAGCTCCCTCACACTGTCACTCAGTAACCCCTCTCCCCCCAGCGCCCTGTGTTACTGACTGTATCTCTACTGATGTTAATCCAGCTCCCTCACACTGTCACTCAGTAACCCCTCTCCCCCAGCGCCCTGTGTTACTGACTGTATCTCTACTGATGTTAATCCAGCTCCCTCACACTGTCACTCAGTAACCCCTCTCCCCCCAGCGCCCTGTGTTACTGACTGTATCTCTACTGATGTTAATCCAGCTCCATCACACTGTCACTCAGTAACCCCTCTCCCCCCAGCACCCTGTGTTACTGACTGTATCTCTACTGATGTTAGTCCAGCTCGCTCACACTGTCACTCAGTAACCCCTCTCCCCCCAGCTCCCTCACACTGTCACTCAGTGACCCGTCTCCCCTCAGCACCCTGTGTTACTGACTGTATCTCTACTGATGTTAATCCAGCTCGCTGACGCTGTCTCTCTCTCTCTTTCCCCCCATGCAGGAATTTTGCTCGGAGCCTCCCGCCTCCCTCTTTCCTCGTGATGAGCCATGCCTCAGCCTCCCTCCCTCCGCAGCCCCTACGCGGGCCCCCCTCTCCCCTCCCCCGTCCCGCCCAGGCCCGCCCGCCGCCCGCGGGCCTCCTCAGGAACCGGGGGGCCGAGGACCCCCAGCCAGGAGCGGCTGGCTGGGGGCCGTGTGCTGGGCGGGCGGCCCGCGGCCTACCAGCTGGCCCCCCCTGCCAGGCCCCGGCCCCTCCCCCCCGGCCCGGGCCCCCTTGACGAGAGGGGGAGGAAGCTCGAAGCCAAGGGGCGGGCGCCTCGCGTGGGCCGGGAGGCGCCCGGAGCCCCCACCCCCGCCGGCCCCAGCACCAGGCGCACCCCCATGCGGGCCGACCACTCGCTCGGGGTTCACTCCCCCTCCTCCCCCTCCTCCTCCTCCTCCTCCCCCCCCTCCTCCTCCTCCCGCTGGCCGCTGGCCGGCCTGCCCCGCCCCGCCCCCCTGCCCCAGCCGGCCGCCCCCTGCGCCGGCCTGCGCCAGCCCCAGGAGCTGCAGGAGTGCCTGCGGAGGCTCAGCGCCGCCCGCCTGCGCCGCTCCCCTTCCCTGGGCCGCCTGCCCGAGCCCTTCCCCTCCCCCGCCCCCTCCCCCGCCCCCGCCCTCAAGCGCAGCTCCTCCCTGCGCGGGCTGCACCAGGGGGCCGAGTCCGGGGGCGCCCCCTCCCGGCCGTCTCCGCCGGACATCCAGCCGGGACCCTCCGGCTTCCAGGGAGGCAGAGGGACGTCGCCGCGGAGCCCGGACCAGCAGGAGGCGCTCCTCCGGGAGGAGCAGCAGCACAGGCTGAAGGTAAGGGACCTACCCCACCCCCTCCCTCACCCCCCACCGCAGTGTCCCCTGCCTCCCCGACTTGCAGCCAACTGACCCCCCTCCCCCCCCGACAAATAAATAAGCCTCAGCGCCCTGTCCCCTCCCTCCTACCCCTTTCCAGTCAGCTCGGTCCCCTCCCTCCCTCCCTCCGACACTGTCGTCAGCCCTCGCAGTCTCTCTCGCCCCTCCTCCATTCCCTGCCCCTCTTGCTCCTGTCAAGGAATAAATACAGCGACTGCAGGTTACCCCGGGAGAGAGTACAATTTATTCAGCGCTGAACCGTACAAAGGCCATCGGGAGCAGATCACGGCCGATCTGTCCGAAGTTACTGTGTTCAACAAGCAGTATTTCTACAGTACAATTCACACATCAACGTTCGCTAGGGGTGACCCTCGCGCCCACTTTCGTAAAGCCTCTTCCCCTGTCCAGTCAGGCACCTGGGTGATTTTTAACCTGCAACAAGTGTTTTATCTACTTGGGCCAGAACCCAAGACCCGTATCAGGTGCACACAGCATCCCTTGTTTCATTCTGTCCTTCACCCTCTTCTCTGTCAGTCAGGGCATTTATCATACTCGTCCCTGGCTCCAGGCGTTCCAGACCTTCCTGGATAAGGACAGTCAGCTGTTCACTAGCCTGGGCTGTGTCTTCCTGATCATTGTACCCTCCCTGGGCTTATCTGCTTCATGTGGGCCTTTCGTTTGTCAATTTCCCTTTGTAGAGTTCCTATATCGCTAAGTTATTTATTGTTGCAGTTCCCGCCGCACAACCTATTCCTGCAACTTCCAAGACCCCTCTCCTTTCTCGTCTTTCTTTTCCCGCATCCTCCCTTTTGCGTTGTTTCTGAGTTAGGGTTTACAGTGGTCGCGCTCACCCATTGCTTCTTTTCAGCTTCTAGTTTCAAGCCTGTTTGGCTAACAGTTTGGTACGCAGGTTTCTCAGCCCATTCGGGCACCATTCTGGCATATTTGGTCTCGTCAGATTTACTGTTACTTTCACATGGGTGTATCCTGGCGCAATAATAACATCCTTCCTTCTCTGGGATTATTACCGGCCCTGTGTTTAGTGGTATTACTCCTGAACCATTCTTGAGGCATCCTGGGGGTGCCTGGGTGACAATTCTTTTAGTAATACCTTGAGGTGGGGTTGGGGTACCAGCCATTTTGGGTATCGTTGTGCTGGTTGAGAAGGAGTAATGGGGTCGTAAGGCCCAGACCTAATAGCCCCATCTTATTCAAAAACAAAAATACCTGGAAAAACTCAGCAGGTCTCCAGGTATTTTTGTTTTTGTTTTGGATTTCCAGCATCCGCAGTTTTTTGCTTTTATTTTAGCTCATCTTATTATCCGCTCTGTGCAGCTCAAGACATATCCTCCTCCCACCTGTCCCCGAATCGGATTGTTTGTACTGCAATCGATCCTCTTATTCCTGCCAGTTGTTTGACGTGGCCCACAAGAGTTTGGCTTTAGATTTATTTCTGTCCGGTTACAAGTATAACATCCTCTGCTTTGTCTATCACACTGATAGCCGTTGGTTAGGGCAAAGCCCGAAGTGGGGCTTGTGTTTTTTAGGGGTATATAGTTTGCAATCATTTCCCTGTTCCTTCTGTACCTGATTATTATTGGTTGTATAATGATTATCAGTGTCTCGCTTTTCTATTACTAGTCTACCGGTGCCCCCTTTTTCCTATACCTATAGCTATTTCGGGTCCTTCACAGAGTATATTAAATTGTAACTTCCGCTCCTGCCTATTATTGTTACTATTGGGATTTCTCTGTTCGTCACACTTCAGGATCAAGGTAGGATCTTGTCCTTTGCAAGTTGTGGACGTGACTCTTTCCCCTTTTGTCACTCCTTCGTCTCCTGGCCTTTCTTCGTCACACAACATTCTTGCATTATTAGTAGACATAGCCAAATTAATCTTACCGGCCTTAACTTGTACCGAGAGACAAAGAACCTCGCTCCTTTCTATATATTTTCCTGATTCTAAACATTTAACGCTAAAATTTCCTTTCCCACGGTACACCAGTACTGGTTTGTGGGCATCATCATTGTAATAGATCTTATTATCCCTGCAGGAACCATCATTACCGGCTTTAGACATTAGCAATACAGCCTGGTTATTACTAGAGTCACTCATCATCTCTCGACGCGTTCGCATACGGTTATACAGAAGTGTTATATTTTACCTCGCATCTATCGTTTCCACAAGAGAAATAGCGAGTTCCTTGTGGTTCAACACTCGACAAACTTTCTTGAGTTTGTTCAAACATTGTTGTGTGGCAATGGTACATGGTCAGGCACCACGGCTTGGGCACTGTACCTGATCCTTAACGTTTAACACAATTATTTCAGTGTTGTTCACAGTACATTGCCAAACCCGACCCGTTACCTGGCTGACAATGAGAGTCACGAATAACTAAAGGATTTTTATTTTTTCTTTCTGCTCGGACTCTTCCTGTGCCGCTATTCTCTTACAGTGGGAAGCGTGTATCCAAGTGGGCTTTCCTTCTCACTTCACCGCGGTCCCTGTAGTCGGTAACACTTGATCAGGTCCTTCCCAACAGGGTCTCAAAGAGAAAGCAAAAACAGAAATACCTGGAAAATCTCAGCGGGTTTGACAGCATCTGCGGAGAGGAACACAGTTAACGTTTCGAGTCCGTATGACTCTTCAACAGAACTAAGGAAAAATAGAAAAGAGGTGAAATATAAACTGGTTTAAGGGGGGGTGGGACAGGTAGAGCTGGATAGAGGGCCACTGATAGGTGGAGATAACCAAAAGATGTCACAGACAAAAGGACAAAGAGGTGTTGAAGGTGGTGATATTATCTAAGGAATGTTAATTAAGGGTAGAAAGCAGGACGAGCAAGGTACAGATAGTCCTAGTGGGGGTGGGGGTGGGGGGAAGGGATCGAAATAGGCTAAAAGGTGGAGATAAAACAATGGATGGAAATACATTTAAAAATAATGGAAATAGGTGGGAAAAGAAAAATCTATATAAATTATTGGAAAAAACAAAAGGGAGGGGGAAAATCGGAAAGGGGGTGGGGATGGAGGAGAGAGTTCATGATCTGAAGTTGTTGAACTCAATATTCAGTCCGGAAGGCTGTAAAGTGCCTAGTCGGAAGATGAGGTGCTGTTCCTCCAGTTTGCGTTGGGCTTCACTGGAACAATGCAGCAGGCCAAGGACGGACATGTGGGTATAAGAGCAGGGTGGAGTGTTGAAATGGCAAGCGACAGGGAGGTCTGGGTAATGCTTGCGGACAGACCGCAGGTGTTCCGCAAAGCGGTCACCCAGTCTGCGCTTGGTCTCTCCAATGTAGAGGAAACCGCATTGGGAGCAACGAATGCAGTAGACTCAATAAGAGTCCTTTCTTTTATGAACCTTTACAAGGACCCACTCTCCTGGTGTCAGGTTATGGCACGGGGAGTCTCCCTTTCCCTTTTGGGACGCCTTTACCTGCATGTGACTAGTTAATGCCCTGACAATATTGTATCCACTTGTCTTCAGCTTCATGTAGGTCAAGAGGTTTTGTCAACCAGGAGGGATTAAACCCTACTCTCACAGGGCTCCCCATTATAATTTCGCGCGGGCTCGGTTTTGTTTTTTGAATTTGGAGTAGGACGCATACCCATTGAGGCTATCGGCAAGACTTCTGGCCATTTTAGCCCCCGTCTCCGCACATAGTTTGGCTAGCCTGTTTTTAAGCATTACCATTATTTCTTTCCACCACTCTGGAAGCTTGGGGGTGGTATGAGCAACGCAGATTTTCTGATTTTCCCTGTAAAATGTGTTCCTCTATCACTATCTACGCTTTCTGGTCGGCCAAATCTGCAGATTATTTCCTGAAGCGGTATTTTCGCTACCGTCCACCCTACTTGCCGAGAAAGCTTCGATCCATTTAGAGAAGCTATCTATTATTAACTAGCACATGCTCATGTCTTAATGCCACAGGTAACTGTATAAAATCCATTTGGTATATTTACAGAAAGGCCCACAGGGACCTGTCTTAACAGCAGACCGAGGAGGTTCACTCCTGCCAGCGTTGTGCTTTTGGCAAATGGCACACCTTTGGCAGAGGTTAGCTGACAATTTGCGCAAAACCAGGGACGTACCATGTGTTTCGCGTGGTCTCAATCATCCCCCCACTTTGCTCGCACTGTGAGCAGCTTTTTGCTAAATAAGGTAACATTTGTCTGGGGGGGTGGGGTGCCATCTGTGGATCGCCAAAGACCCTCCGAATCTTTGTGACATCCCTAAAGGGTGCATGACTTACCTTCTTCGTAAGGGACGGGATTCTTGTAGGGTCACCAGTTCCGATAGTAAACCAGGGAGTTTTGTTTTCTGTCCCGTTTCTCCACAGTTAAAGCAGGCACCTCTTCCTGGGGTTGCCTGCTTCACCCCCTGTACCCCACCCCTTGTCCTCTCCCTCTGCCTCTGCCCCTTCCTCTTCCCCCAAAATTGTTTCCCTGCCATTGGCCAAGTTGCTGAGCAAGTTGAGTTCCCTCCAGTTGTTCTTTCCTTTGTTCTAAGGCAGCTTTGGCCGCGTGAGGCAACAGCTACCAGCTCTGTCAGGGGTCGGGTTTGCCACCCTAGTAGACCGATGCTCGTGAGCTGATTTTGGATTTTGGGCAAAAGCCCCCCCCTCCTCCCCCCCACAAAAGGCGGCAGCGACCACCACCTCCGGGGCCATATCTCCGGGCTCGGCGATCCCAGAGTGAGATTCGAAGATTCTAATCCTTCGCTCTACAAAATCTGCGGGAGATTCGTTCTTTTCCCGCTTACAATTTTGGGAGTTTGGACCAATCAGCCCTTTTTGGACAGTTAATTGGTCGAGTTGTTAGGCTTTCCAGGGCTTCAGTGCGTCCTGGGTCGTTTTTGGGCCATTGAGCTGCCTCAAACAGCCTTTTTAGACAGTACCTCGCTGGGGACTATTACTCTTAACAATTGCTGCATACCTGACCAATTGGGATTGTAACTCCGTATTCCTGTCAGCAAACTTTTCTGGCTCTTCTCTAATAGAGGGGAAATCTTTGGCCCAATTCCTAAGGTGCCCATGGGGTTGTGGACCATTACCCAATTGCCACTTGCCCCTGGCAACCGCCTGAGGGGAAGCTGATGAGCAGGTCTGGTTCTTGAACTTTTCCTTCGTTGTCTTGTCTGCAAAGGAGATAAAAGGTTGGGGGGGTGGTGGGGGGGAGGTTGGTGCCAGACCTGTGAGAGAGCGGGACTTCCTTCCGAGCCTACAGGGCTCAGAACGAGCTGGACCGGGTGGACCGGTCGCTCCCTCCTCATCTCGATGACGGGGAGGTGGGAACACGTCCACCATGTCCGATTCTGTGGAGGAATGATCGTCTCCCTTAGCTTTTAACGGTACGTGGGGATACAAAGCTGCTGGAGGCACCTCTGCGCTGTTAACTTTATTGGCTCCTTTCAAGGTTTTTACTTCCCTCAGGAGCTTATTATGCGAGTCTTGGAGCCCTCGAACTCTGGCGTCTGCCTGTCTTTTACTGGCTTCTTGGTACCAATCGTAATAAGCGTCCCACTGGTCTTGTTTAACTTTACCGCTTCTACCCTCCTTAAAAGGTACTAATTTATCCATATCCCAAGTGCCTTCTATTGGGAATTGCTTCTTGGGATCATCTCTAGTTATCCAATTCCATTTTTCCAAAAATTTGCTAGTATTTTTCTTATTCAATCTTGCCTTGATCTTTGACTAGTCTTCCATTATCCAAATAGCTACGTGTACACACACGGCGATCCTTCCCACAGAGCTCTCCGACTCGAGGGTCCTGACTTCCTTCCTTCCTTCCTTCCTTGAAGAAGTCTGGACGTTGCCCCTCCTCGGGGAGCCCCCCCCACCCCCCCCTCAAGACTTTCGCTTTTGGCTGCAGTCTCTGCAACCTCCTCTTCGAAACGACTTCCCTTGGAGTGGCGTAGTCATCCCGAGTCACGGCACCAAGTTTACTGTCAGAGAGCAAATACCAGCAAAAGGCAGGTTACCGCAGGAGAGAGTACAATTTATTCAGCGCTGAACCGTACAAAGGCCATCGGGAGGATGGATCTGCTCAAAGTTACAGTGTTCAACAAGCAGTATTTATACAGTACAATTACGCCCCAGCGTATTTACACAGTGATCTTATTAACTTGCCCTTCTTTATTCTCTTATAATTATACCTATGTTAGCTAATTGATTTTGCTTACCCATACAGTTTCCTGATGATCCCTTATCTCTTCCAACAATGTACTATTCATTCCATGAGACAACACCTGTTTGTGTTCATTGTGTCCTGTATCCTTTTCATCTACTCTTTGCCTAACCTTTGATCTCAGGTCACTTCACCTGCCCAGACTTGTTCTTCTTATTTTCCTGTTCTTCCTTCCCTTTATAATTTAACCCTTTAGGTGATTTTTCTTTCTCACTCCCCTACCCTCCGGTCCCTTCCCTCCTCTTCCCCAAGCCCCATTAGTCTTGTTTGAGTGCCTCTCTCTCGCTCTGCCTCTCTCTCTCGCTCTGCCTCTCTCTCTCGCTCTGCCTCACTCTCTCTCTGTTTCAGTCTCTCTCGCTCACTCTGCCTCTCTCTCGCTCTGCCTCTCTCTCTCTCTCTGTTTCTGTTTCTCTCTCGCTTGCTCTGCCTCTCTCTCTGTTTCTGTCTCTCTCACTCGCTCTGCCTCTTTCTCTCTCTGTTTCAGTCTCTCTCGCTCGCTCTGCCTCTCTCTCGCTCTGCCTCTCTCTCTCTCTGTTTCTATTTCTCTCTCACTCGCTCAGCCTCTCTCTCTGTTTCTGTCTCTCTCTCACTCGCTCAGCCTCTCTCTCTGTTTCTGTCTCTCTCATTCGCTCTGCCTCTCTGTTTCTGTCCCTCTCCCGCTCGCTCTGCCTCTCTCTCTCTGTTTCTGTCTCTCTCTCGCTCACTCTGCCTCTCTCTCTGTTTCTGTCTCTCTCGCTCGCTCTGCCTCTCTCTCTGTTTCTGTCTCTCTCTCACTCGCTCTGCCTCTCTCTCTGTTTCTGTCTCTCTTGCTCGCTCTGTCTCTCTCTCTGTTTCTGTCTCTCTCTCTCGCTCGCTCTGCCTCTCTGTTTCTGTCTCTCTCTCACTCGCTCTGCCTCTCTGTTTCTGTCCCTCTCTCGCTCGCTCTGCCTCCCTCTCTCTCTCTTTCTGTCTCTCTCTCTCTCGCTCTGTCTCTCTCTCTCTCTGTTTCTGGCTCTCTCTCTCGCTCGGCCTCTCTCTCTGTTTCTGTCTCTCTGTCACTCGCTCTGCCTCTCTCTCTCTGTTTCAGTCTCTCTCGCTCACTCTGCCTCTCTCTCGCTCTGCCTCTCTCTCTCTCTGTTCTGTTTCTCTCTCACTCGCTCAGCCTCTCTGTTTCTGTCTCTCTCACACTCGCTCTGCCTCTCTGTTTCCGTCTCTCTCTCGCTCGCTCTGCCTCTCTCTCTGTTTCTGTCTCTCTCTCTCACTCGCTCGCTCTGTCTCTCTCTCACTCGCTCTGCCTCTCTCTCTCTGTTTCTGTCTCTCTCTCTCGCTCTGCCTCTCTCTCTGTTTCTGTCTCTCTCACTCGCTCGCTCTGTCTCTCTCTCACTCGCTCTGCCTCTCTCTCTTTGTTTCTGTC
>NW_027599818.1:0-12500 GCF_964194155.1 Cetorhinus maximus
GATGGGGCACACTGTCCTTGTCCCATCCCGAAATATGTGTGTGTATTTCGATCCAGTGATCGATATGTGGAGCAGGAGGAGAGAAAGAGGAGAAGCTTTCCTTTTGAAAGGTACCTCACCTGATGCCTGTGATGGATAAATGCCCATAGGAGCCGCTTGTTGTTGAGTCACAGTGTGGGCTGTTGAAGAAGGGCAGCAGGGAATTGGGCGAGGTCCTGATCATGCTCTGAAGGTCGATACTGGTGTCAGAGAGCGGCGAGATGGCTGTGCTCCATTTCTTATTCATCTTCATTATGCTCCAAGGGCTTGTGAACCTGCAACTGAACCCTGGGGTACAGAAACAAGCAGGATGACATTAAGGTGATATCGACAGTAAGAGAGCAGCGAGTGATCCCCTCAGGGAACTCCTCAGCTAAGCAGGAACGTCACAGGGAAGAAGGTGGACAGTGAAGAGGAGTATTGTGGATGTGGAGGAAGGTTGGGACTTGCCCCTCTGTTTGACAGCCCACAGGGTGGATAAGCCTGGATAGGATAGCTGATCCTCCTCAGAACTCCTCACACTGAATCCAAACAGAGCAAAAACCAAACTTACTCATTACAGCAACAACTGGGGTTTACACTCCGTCTTAAAACAACAAAACATCCTAAGGCACTTTCCAGACGCATTCACAAACCAAACTTAACACCGAGACACATAAAGCGATATTAAGTCAAGTGACCAAACGCTTGGTCAAAGAGGACAGTTTTAATGAAGGAGGAAAGTGAGGTGGAGAGGTGGAGAGGTGTAGGGAGGGAATTCCAGAGCTTGGGGTCCAGGCAGCTGAAGGCACGGCCGCCAATGGTGGAGCGATTAAAATCGGGGATGATCAAGAGGCCGGAATTAGAGGATCACAGAGATCTCAGAGGGTAGTGGGACTGGAGGAGGTTACAGAGATAGGGAGGGTTGTGGGGCTGGAGGAGGTTACAGAGATAGGGAGGGTTGTGGGATTGGAGGAGGTTAGAGAGATAGGGAGGGGTGTAGGGGCTGGAGGAGGTTAGAGAGATAGGGAGGGTTGTAGGGGCTGGAGGATGTTACAGAGATAGGGAGGGTTGTAGGGGCCGGAGGAGGTTACAGAGATAGGGAGGGTTGTAGGGGCTGGAGGAGGTTACAGAGATAGGGAGGGGTGTAGGGGCTGGAGGAGGTTACAGAGATAGGGAGGGTTGTGGGGCTGGAGGAGGTTACAGAGATAGGGAGGGTTGTGGGACTGGAGGAGGTTACAGAGATAGGGAGGGGTGTAGGGGCCGGAGGAGGTTAGAGAGATAGGGAGGGTTGTAGGGGCTGGAGAAGGTTACAGAGATATGGAGGGTTGTGTGACTGGAGGAGATTTTACAGAGATAGGGAGGGTTGTAGGGACTGGAGGAGATTTTACAGAGATAGGGAGGATTGTGGGGCTGGAGGAGATTTTACAGAGATAGGGAGGGTTGTGGGACTGGAGGAGGTTACAGAGATAGGGAGGGTTGTGGGGGCTGGAGGAGGTTACAGAGATAGGGAGGGTTGTGGGGACTGGAGGAGGTTACAGAGATAGGGAGGGTTGTGGGGGCTGGAGGAGGTTACAGAGATAGGGAGGGTTATAGGGGCTGGAGGAGGTTACAGAGATAGGGAAGGTTGTGAGGCTGGAGGAGGTTACAGAGATAGGGAGGGTTGTGAGGCTGGAGGAGATTTTACCGAGATAGGGAGGGGCGAGGCCCTGGAGGGATTTGAAGACAAGAGTGAGAATGTTGGCCAGTGTTTCTCACGTGTCGGTGCAGACTCGATGGGCCGAAGGGCCTCTTGTGCACTGTGACTGTGTGTGATTCAGGGCCTGGTGACATCAGCCTTCACCTTCCCCTTCAGCTTGATCTGTTTTATCTGCTGGTAATGGGCACCCCATGGGGAAGGAGGAGTGTGATGGTGGGTCGAGAGGGGGAGTTTGGTGGTTATGTCGGGGGTGGTGGGGGGGGTGGGGTTGGGGGGAAGGGCCAGGAAAGTGGGGCAAGATTTGGTGGTTCTGGGTCAGGACCCTGACAATTAGACAATGGGGTCAAACGTGGGTCCCAACCACTGAGCACTGTGCCCGATGGGCAGGGATGGGCATTAAATGCTGGCCTAGCCAGCGATGCCCACAACCCATCAATGAATAAGAAAAGCCAATGTAGTCACAAACTCAGGGGTAATGGGTGAATTGAACTCTGTGTAACCGAGCTCTTATTATCTCATTTTATCAATAGATTCCTGACAGGACACGGTCAGGTCATTCCTACTTCACTCAGAGTCACTCCAGAACTGGGAAATACTGCAACATCAGAGTGACATTCACTCCTCTCACAAACTGATGGCAATAAACTCCAGAACGAGACACATCCTGCCAGGAAAGCTGCTCCTTCTCATGAACATACCCTCAGTCAGTGACATTGGCATCACCCTTGTCTTTGGCTTGACCACTTATTCCCTGAGATTGATGGATATTCTTCGCAAAGCAGGAGTGGCTGTTTATCTGGCAAAGCTCCCTCATGGTAGTTTCACTCCCCTCTTATTCCCTTTCCTCTGTCACAGACAAGTGACCTCTTGCTCCTTGGAAGTCATACCCCTTGCAACCTTGCCCTCTCCTGCCTCTGTGGGGGTGAGGCTGAGTTTCGAGGGCAGCCCGGCAGCACAGTGCCTTGTGCCTTCACTGTCTGGTGCCTCAGTTTAACTCAACATTTCATAAAACGTGCCTGATTGGGGAAACTCAGCATTGACAGTGGATTCCACCGCAAACAAACAAAATCTGCTCACAATACAATGATTTTACACATCACTACAGGGCAGATGACAGGCGATTAGATTTCAGCTACGCAAAGCCCTGGTTAGACAACACTGGCAGAACTGTGCTCAGTTCTGGGCACTACACCTGAGGAAGGAAAGATTGTCCTCGGAGGGAGCGCAGTGTCGATTTACCAGAATGATCCCTGGACTTCAAGGGTTAAATTATGAGGAGAGATTAAGCACAAACGAGGATTGTATTCCCTGGAATTTAGGAGGTTAAGGAGTGATTTTATCAAAGTTTTCAAGATATTAAGAGAACAGAATAGATAGAGAGAGGGAAATAATTTCTACCAGTCAGGAAGTCTGGGATGAGGGGGCAGAGACTAAGGGAATTTTATACCAGCGGATTTTACACTCCCACCAAAGTCAATGGAGTTTCGAATGGCTGGTCACATTTTACAGCCCCACCCCCACTGTGACAAGGCCGCAAAACTCCGGCCTAGTTAAAGCCAGGCCTCTCAGGAGTGAAATTCGGAAACACACACAAAGGGTGGTAGGAGCAGAGAAATCTCTTCCTCAAATGGCAATTGACACGAGATCAATTTAAAACTGAGATTGGGAGATTCTTGTAAAGGTATTAAGCGAGATGGGACAAAGATCCCATGTGCAGTTAGGTCATGGAGCTAGCCATGATCTCATTGGCTGGCTGAACAGGCTTGAGGGGCAAAATGGCCTTTTCCTGGTTATATGTACAGGCAGAAAACAGCTTTTTAAATGATCTTATGTGAATATAATTTCAGGTATCAGCATTAAACACTTCCAGGTCAAGTAGAACATGGGTTATATAAGCTCCCTCCACCACTGTCCCATCAAACACTCCTAGGACAGGTACAGCACGGGGTTAGATACAGAGTAAATCTCCCTCTACACTGTCCCCATCAAACACTCCCAGGACAGGTACAGCATGGGGTTAGATACAGGGTAAGCTTCATCTACTCTGTCCCCACCAAACACTCCCAGGACAGGTACAGCACGAGGTTAGATACAGAGTAAAGCTCCCTCTACACTGTCCCCACCAAACACTCCCAGGACAGGTACAGCACGGGATGAGATACAGAGTAAAGCTCCCTCTACACTGATCCATCAAACACTCCCAGGACAGGTACAGCACGGGGTTAGATACAGAGTAAAGCTCCCTCTACACTGTCCCCATCAAACACTCCCAGGACAGGTACAGCATGGGGTTAGATACAGAGTAAAGCTCCCTCTACACCGTCCCCATCAAACACTCCCAGGACATGTACAGCACGGGGTTAGATACAGAGTAAAGCTCCCTCTACACCGTCCCCATCAAACACTCCCAGGACATGTACAGCACGGGGTTAGATACAGACTAAAGCTCCCTCTACACCGTCCCCATCAAACACTCCCAGGACAGGTACAGCACGGGGTTAGATACAGAGTAAAGCTCTTGTACTGCAGTAAGGGGTCTGGCTGCCCGCAGCTCTCCTCACAGTGAGATAAACAGCTGTGGATGGATATTGTAGTCTGAGTCAGCACCTTACCAAAGGAGGGAGATCAAATGAGCGTGTTTAATGGAAAAGGTATGAGTGAGTGAAATGTATACTGACCGTCTTCTGAGGCCATTCCACAGCACACTGGATTGGAGGGGCAGTGCCCTTGCTCTAGCTTTAGGCCCTGGTCTACATGTTGGCTCTGGAAGTGTTGCATGCTATTGAACAGGGGCTGGCTATCCCTGCCCTGGCTCCGAGCAGGAGACATGCTGATGAGGGATACATCTGGGAAAGCAGGACGCTCTGAGGGAACAAATCTGATCAAAGGAAAAACAGAACAATTAAACCCACCAGCAAAACCAGTCCCAAAGCAAATTCTACAAGTTTAAAGGGCGTTTAATCCCCTCTCAGTGTTGCTGATGGCACTCGCCACTCGAGCCTTATGAAGCAGTAAATTTGCGCATTTTGCATTGATGGACACCTGCTCTGTATCCCCACATTATCTCCTTTATTCCTGTGATGCACCTTAATGCACAGACTGTGACCGGGGGCTTCCTTCTGCTGGTTAAGCACCATTTCAAAGCAAACAGGCTGACGTGTCTTGCTGCAGCTTTGTCCGCACTTTGCGCTAATTGCCCACAAATTGAAGCCAGAGTAAAATCAGCAAAAGCTGGCGAGGGAGAGGCCGGGAAGAGTACGAGGGACTGGCCAAGCTGGAACCTTCCAGACTACGGCAATGTCGGAATGGAGGGGAGTGTCCGTTCACTGGGTGTGGAGGAGGAGGAGGAGACAGGGGAAGGAGGGGTAGGAGGAGAAGGAGGAGGAAGGATGGGTAAGAGTGAGGAGGGTAGAGGAGGAAGAAACAGTATGAGAATGAGGATTCGAGGTGTTAAGTCACATGCACACCGACCCAATGGGAGTGCCAAAGCCACACCAGCAGTCTGATCGCACAGAGGGTATTGCAGAGGTTATTGGGCAGAATCCCCAGTTTAAAAGGATGATCCATCATATTTGCACATTCATTGCCAACAGAGCCAGATTTGTGTGAGTGATATTACATGTGCTAAAATGAACAGTGATTTTAACTAGACTCCGATACAGTGCTGCATCTTAACCTCAAAGGGATGAGTGGGTACACTGATCAGTTCTTCACTGTGTGAGTCAGCACTGAGCACTGAATGCAGACAGCCAATGTTGAAGAACAGGAGGGCTGAAGAAGAGTTCTGAAAAAGCTTTGCGATTTGGTCCTTACTGAGTTAGCTGGGCCCAACCAAAGCAGCAGTTGAGTTGGTGAAAATACTTTCACATCCCTCGAGCAGGGAGTTCCCTCTTAGACAGAGTGGACATGTGTTCACTTAAATTGTGTATGTGTACACACTGTGTGTGTGTATTTACATTATGTGTGTAAATGTATACTGTGCGCATGCAAGTGTATTGTATACATATACACTATGTGTGTACATTTACATTATGCATGCACACATATGTTTTGTCTGTATGCATCTACATTGTGTATGAACATTGTGTGTGTGCACATGTATGTCCTGTGTATGTGTGTGTACATTGTGTGCATGCACAATGTGTGTACGCACATATATTGTGCATGTGTATACACATACATTGCATATGCACACATGTACATTGTGTGTATGTGTATTGCGGGTGAACTCATGCATATTCTGTGTGCATATGTGTGTGTATGTAAACTGTGCATACATGTGTGCATGTGCTTCAAGTGTATACATATATATGTGCATTGCGTACATGTACATTGTGTGTGCAAGTATGTTGAGTGTGTGTGCATGTGCATTGTGTGTATTTATGTGTACAATGTGTGTGTAAGCCCATTCAGTTTGTATACATGCGTGTTGCATTTACATGTACATTGTGTAGCTGTACATTGTGTGTGCATGTACATTGTGTGTGTACACATGGTGTGTGTACATATGTACATTGTGTGTGTATACATGTACATTGTGTGTGTATACATGGTGTGTGTACATATGTACATTTTGTGTGTATACATGTACATTGTGTGTGTACACATGGTGTGTGTACATATGTACATTGTGTGTGTATACATGTACATTGTGTGTGTATACATGGTGTGTGTACATATGTACATTTTGTGTGTATACATGTATATTGTGTGTATACATGCATATTGTGTGTGTATACATATGCACACTGTGTGTGTATACATATGCACACTGTGTGTGTATACATGTTGTCTGTACATATGTATATTGCGTGTGTATACATGCACATTGTGTGAATTGAATCAATTAAATAATTCTGGAATAAAAAGCTAGTACCAGTAATGGAGACCATGAATATTCATTAAACACTCATCTCATTCACTAATGCCCCTTTAGGGAAGGAAATCTGCTGTCCTTACCCGGTCTGTACATGTGACTCCAGACACACAGCAATGTGGTTGACTCTGAACTGCCCTCTGAAATGACCCAGCAAGCAGCACTGTTGTCTCACCTCCACCTTCTGAAGGTGTAATTAATACTGGGTGATTATTGCTGGCATTGCCAGTGACAGCCACATCTCCAGACTGAACTGAAAAGCACACCCTCTGTATGTGAGCCGTGAGTGTGAGAGGGCTAGGGGAGTGGGCAATGGCAAGACATGATCAAAAATAAAACAATCAGTCACTCACCCTGCCAACCCTCTGTGTCTAGGGTGGCACATGAAGACTGGCGCAGTACCAGGAGGTGACAGGCACTCATGGAACCACATCTAGCACAAGTTAGCGCCTTTCGGAGAGGAGGGGTGAAGAAAAACCTCTTTCACGTTGAAGCAACTCCATCTATCATCAATTGCAGATGAGTGCCCCCTTTACACCCCCTCCTCCCTTGTGACTTACCCCTGTACTGTTTGTGGGACGCTGGGATCGTAGAGATAGCTGTCTTTGTGGCACAGCGAATCAGCTGGTATCGAGGTTTGAGAAGTCGAGTAGTGCTGGTGGGAATCTGAGGAGGAGGAAGAAGAAGAGAGAAGAAAAGTACGTTAGGAAGAGGCTGGACTGGTGCTTGTGTCACTGAATGACACCAGTCGCTCAGACCCCACAGCTCAGTGCTGGAAAAGCAGCTCTCTGTGCAAGGACCACCTCACCTCCTACATCCCATCTTGACTTACTCGCTATGTACCCGTGCCGAATTTTGTTTTATTATTCAATCACGGGATGTGGCATCGCTGGCTGGGCCAGCATTTATTACCCATCCCTAATTGCCCCTTGAGAAAGTGGTGGTGAGCTGCCTTCTTGAACCGCTGCAGTCCATGTGGTGTAGGTACACCCACAGTGCTGTTAGGGAGGGAGTTCCAGGATTTTGACCCAGTGACAGTGAAGGAACGGCGATATATTTCCAAGTCAGGATGGTGAGTGACTTGGAGGGGAACTTCCAGGTGGTGGTGTTCCCATGTGTCTGCTGCCCTTGTCCTTCTAGATGGTAGTGGTCGTGGGTTTGGAAGGAGCTGCATTAAGTGTGAAATGTGTAACAAGAGGATGGAAATGGCACAGCCATTGCTGACTGTCAAGTGTGTTGGTCAGGAGGGGAGAAATCAAACAGAAATACAAACTCAAGTCTCCTCTGCCCCCACCCTCTCGATGGCTCAGTGAAAAAGGCACTGCGTGAATAGATAGTGAGTTGGACAGAGCAGGAAGTTGAAGATTAAATAGCTGCTTTCTTTGCTGATCTCGCCTGGGCTCACCACGGGGACCAGTCTTTGCTCTGAGCTCGAGGGGAGGAATTCATCCAGGGATTCTCCTTTGCGATTAACAGAAAGACTTGCATTTATATAGTGCCTTTCATGGCCTCAGGATGTCCCAAAGTGCCTTACAGTCAATGAAGTCGCTGCTGCAATGGCGGAAGCGCAGCAGTCAATTTGCGCACAGCAAGATCCCACAAACAGCAATGTGATAATGACCAGGTTGCTTGAGGGACAGGAGCAGGCAGAGGCAGGTTGATGGTCAGGACACTGGAGATGACACTTCTCCTCTTCTCCAAAGCAGTGGGATGGTTAACATCCATCGGAGAGGGCAGGGTGAGCCCTCGCCTCTGGCGTGGGGCTTGAACCCACAGCCTTCGGCCTATCCAACGACTCCACTTTGGAAATGGATATGTTTGAAGAGAATAGCATTTAGCTCAGCTGTGTTGTTGAACCCACCTCATGGTCAAACATCCTGTTGGCACTAAATACCGACACTGGCACAGGGGAGGAAGCTGCCCGGGAGGAGGTAGTGGACAGTGGTAAAGTGGGTGGGCAGCTGCTCCTCTGGCCGCTGTGGTTGGCCTCTGTACTTTCCTGGTGCCACAGGCTGGGGCCTTTTGCCTTATTGGTCTGTGAGGTCTGTCGCCAGAAAGCAGCTCTTCCTGCCCAGGCTGCAAGGTGGCCTGGAGAGCAGGAGGTGGAATCCAAAGCTGCAGCATTACCTGATGGACACAGCTTCTGTTCGGAGCTCCTTGTCAGGTTGGTACATTATTTCAGAATGATTTAAGAAATATATAGTTCATGCGGATGGATACATCTATATCCAGAATGCCACATCACTCCCTGCTGCACTGCAGCCGATGTACCAAAGCAACAATGTATCATTCCGCACCGCGTGCAGAGATCTAGAAAGCGTCGGAATTGAGCAGGCAAATGCTCAACACATTTGTCTCTCCTGTGTTTCAATCAACAACAACTTATATTTATATAGCGCCTTTAACACAATGAAACATCCCAAGGTGCTTCACAGGAGCATTGGAAAACCAAGTCTGACACCAAGTTACATAAGGAGATATTAGGTCAAGTGACCAAAGAGGCAGGTTTTAAGGAGAAGGAGGAAAGTGGGGTAGAGAGGTGGAGAGGGGTAGGGAGGGGATTCCAGAGGTTGGGGTCCAGGCAGCTGAAGGCACGGCCGCCAATGGTGGAGCGATTAAAATCGGGGATGATCAAGAGGCCGGAATTAGAGGATCACAGAGATCTCGGAGTGGTACTGGAGGAGGTTACAGAGATAGGGAGGGTTGTAGGGGCTGGAGGAGGTTACAGAGATAGGGAGGGTTGTGGGGCTGGAGGAGGTTACAGAGATAGGGAGGGGTGTAGGGGCAGGAGGAGATTACAGAGATAGGGAGGGTTGTAGGGGCTGGAGGAGGTTACAGAGATAGGGAGGGTTGTAGGGGCTGGAGGAGGTTACCGAGATAGGGAGGGTGTGTAGGACTGGAGGAGGTTACAGAGATAGGGAGGGTTGTGGGGCTGGAGGAGGTTACAGAGTTAGGGAGGGTTGTGGGACTGGAGGAGGTTACAGAGATAGGGAGGGTTATAAGGGCCGGAGGAGGTTACAGAGATAGGGAGGGTTGTGGGACTGGAGGAGATTTTACAGAGATAGGGAGGGGAGGGACCATGGAGGGATTTGAAAACAAGGATGAGAATCTGTTCAAAATGGGCTAATGGATTCAGCAAAACAGTGAAGACACAAATCTTCGATAAATGTGCTAGGTATGGAAAGAATCCTTTCTAGGCTCTTAATGTGAACCATTTGGATGCCTGGACAGGGCAGTGGGAACTGTGAGTGTTATTTTCCCCTCGCTGGTCGCTGAAAGGTTTAGGACCCAGGAGAGCTCTTTACACTGACACTGATTTCCACTCTGTTCAGAGCAATGGAAGGTGTAAACCCTGTGCTGAACCTGTGCTGAACCCTGTGCTGAACCCTATGCTGAACAGAGCCCCTGGGTTTGTCCAGCTGACCACACACAGCTAAACCTGAATAAACAGGAAGTCACCATTTTTAATATGATAAAGTAGGATGGCCAGGTGCCCAGTTTTGGAGCAGATAGTCCGGATTTCATCACACTGGGGCCTGTGCTGGTACTGCATGGTATTTAATGCTCACTGCCTTGTACAGCTGAGGGGACTCCTGTTCACCAATGGAATGATCAATCAGAAATCACTGATAGCAAAATCAACCAATTAGAGGCTGGCTGCTTCCAAACGGTCAGTCCCATTGGTTAAACCTTGGTCATGATCATCTCCAGATTGGCCAGTGTACTCGCAAGGAGAGGTCCCATCAGGGCCTCTCCTCTTTCCTATCAACACCACAATGTTGTCCTACCAGCCTCATTGGCTAATGTTCGGAGACTGGGTCCTTCTGACTTGGACTCTAGGTGTGGGACTTGGTTCTTAGTCAGACTGGAGACATACTCTGGTATCTGTTTAACACTTGTTTATTAGTACTACATCCAAACAGGGTAGAGTAGGCATCTTACTCCCAGGCACGATTCCAAGCTCTCCCTCTCTCTCCAGACAGAGAGTCTAATACATGATTGACTGACGTCAACAGTACATCATCATCTACGTCTTACATTAACATATCCCATCTGTTAACCTTTTATGCTACCGCTAATACTAATATTGGCCATTCAAAATCATTTCCAGGTCAGGAAGCCAATACAAAAAGGATTGGAGCATTGTTTTCATCACAGCCACATCCTGACACACTGTCACACCATTCATCGATTCCAAATACCAAACAGATACCAAATCCTAAGACACTGTTCAATCTAGAATGTGATTCGAAAGGGGGAGCATCGTGCACTCTGCACTTTGTGCCCATGTGATATTGATGTCAGGCACTAAGGAAAGGGAGATGTGATTCAGCACATTTTTATCAGAAAAGCACAAATTTAACATTCTAAGTGCAGGTAGATCATCAGTGAGATCCTCCTTTAATTTGTCTGCATTGTCTCCAAACAACAGAGTGACTGCTACTGAGCAATGTAAACTCGATCATGCCGTGAATCTATGAGAGTATTGACTGCAGTGTAATCTACAGTGACTCCTCTGCAGTGCGAGATCTGATGTACAGGAAAACAACAGTGAAAACACTGAGCAAGAACGTTTCTATCTAAAAACCCTCAGATTACATTCAAGTCAATGGTCTTATTTTTGACAACTGATGCTTCAAACGAGGATGCAACAAAATATTTCCTCTTATTGTTTTGAGATATTTCAGTTTTGAGAAGGGGAGCAGCATTTCCTTTTGGATTTCTGTGTAGCAAGCTGGGGACCCCAGACACTCCTGTAGCAGAAATATCCAAGCCCCATGCCTTCAGTCTCAGTCCAAGGAGAGTTTCCACATATTCAGCTGACAATACAAGTGTTAATTATAGAAAACTCAACACACTTTACCAAAAATGGAAAGGTGCGGAAAAAGGCATTGGTGCAGCCAGTGATATGATTCATATTTTGCACAGCCCAACAAGCTACAACCTTGAGGTTGATGCAGGAAACACCATGGTCAAGGTAGATGCTGACCTCTGCATTTCTGTGATTGGAACACAGTGATAAAGGGAGTTCTGTGACTGTTCGAGAGGACACGTGCAATTTATTGAGGCAGGATGTGAGCTGCTGGTGACCCCGATTGACAAGTTGCTGAAACACTGCAGACCGGTGACAAGCTACTTCCCGATTGTGGGTGAGGACAAGGTCCCCAGAACACGGTGGAGATGATTCGGGGATGAGGGAGTTACCAATGGAGTGTCTTGTCGGCAATGTCCTGAAGTTAGTCACGGCATGTATTGAAGATTCGGAGGGTGAGGCGTTCAGCATCCTCTCAGTGTAGGAGCTGATGAATGACACGGATCGGAGTCTGGTAACAAGGGTTTGGGAAGGCTGTGTGGGTTCACAGTGAACAGCAGACTGCAGCAATTAACACAAGATGTGGCAGGAAATCCTGAGAGTAAGGAATGAAGTCATGAAGTTTGAAAAGTCTTCACGACAGAATGTCCAAAGTAGCCCTTGCAAATGCTGGTGTTCTTTGACGAAGTTTACACTGCTGCTCAAGTGTGCAACCTGAAAGAGATTGAGAGTGGGTGAAGATTCCTTGTGGAATCATTGTGAAATCCTCCCCAGGATGTAACATTGTCAGGCCAGTGAGGAGAGAGGACTGGAATGTTTCAGCAAAGCCGAGAGAGGAGAAAGATGAAGACAGACAGCTCCGATACGTTCTCCAGACCGTGCAGCAATGCTCCCTCAGAACGGGATTTCTCCGAGCGGGATCAGGGTTTGAAGCAGCAAGGCTGGAGGAGGACAGGGTGAAATATAAAGATGAGGCATTCTTGGGGACCAAAACACTCCTGAATGCCGCCAGAAATGGAGAAAAGTATAAAGATGAGTCATTCCCATGGTGGGTATGGTGCTTTAAATTGTGAATATTATTATCAGTTAGTCCA
>NW_027599819.1:5000-21512 GCF_964194155.1 Cetorhinus maximus
CAGGTTACAGAGATAGGGAGGGGTGTAGGGGGCTGGAGGAGGTTACAGAGATAGGGAGGGGTGTAGGGGGCTGGAGGAGGTTACAGAGATAGGGAGGGGTGTAGGGGGCTGGAGGAGGTTACAGAGATAGGGAGGGGTGTAGGGGGCTGGAGGAGGTTACAGAGATAGGGAGGGGTGTAGGGGGCTGGAGGAGGTTACAGAGATAGGGAGGGGTGTAGGGGGCTGGAGGAGGTTACAGAGATAGGGAGGGGTGTAGGGGGCTGGAGGAGGTTACAGAGATAGGGAGGGGTGTAGGGGGCTGGAGGAGGTTACAGAGATAGGGAGGGGTGTAGGGGCTGGAGGAGGTTACAGAGATAGGGAGGGGTGTAGGGGGCTGGAGGAGGTTACAGAGATAGGGAGGGGTGTAGGGGGCTGGAGGAGGTTACAGAGATAGGGAGGGGTGTAGGGGGCTGGAGGAGGTTACAGAGATAGGGAAGATGGTCGGGCACCAATATATCAGCAATCACATTGTTAAAGACAAAAAAAAACAGGTGATGGGCATTGGTTCTCTCATCGAAAGAGGATAAATAGGTGGAGCTGGGTCCTCCTGGTGTGGGATGGTGCAGGGAGCCTGTTACACTGAAGAGGTGTCTCTAGAATAAGCCAACTTGCGGAAAAGTGCTAGTTTAGCCCTTGTCCTTGCACTCTACGCGGGTCATTGTGAGTAGCGCGGGAGCAGAGGGTGAACTTTAAGCTGTGTTCGTTGATTGCCGTGTACGAATATTGCTGCTGACCTGTTAGTGCCAGAAGGGTCCGTGCAAAATCCCCTCCGAAATTGGCCAATTTATTTTCTGGTCTGGGCCATGTCGGGAACGGGGAATACAGGGCAGGGGTGTTGAGCACGGGTCACCTCTTCACCCTGGAGGAAGCAAGATGCAAATAGAAAGAGTACAGTTAGCAGTGAAGCGTTTGCGGGAAAGGGGGAACAGACGATTCGGGCAGCTGAGGCCCTTTTTCTGGATAAGTTTTACGACCAAGGATGAGCTACTGGAAAGCGATAGTGAAGTCGGACGATCTTCGGCGCGGTTAGGAAATCAGAGCTGAGAAACTCCGGAGTTGGCGTTGGCTCCCGCGAGTGACTGGGGCCATGTCCGCATTTCCCCACCCCCTCCCACCCCGCGTTCGATAGGCCTTTGGGCGCTGTCGGTGGGGGGGGGGGGGAGGTGTTGAGGTGGGGGGTTCAATCCCGCGGGGAGGGCCCCTCTCCGAGATCCCGGCCGCTCCCTCGGCAAACCCGAACGGCTGTGCCGCGGGACGAAGGGTGGAGGGTCCTGCGGCGCCCGACTTTTTGGGCAAAGATTCCAAACGCGCAGTCAGGGGGCGAATGACGGGAGGTCCGAAAAGGGTCGGAACCTCAGCCAAGCTGAGAGTCGGATTCTCCTGAGGCTGAGAACGACGAAGGTGACGGGGTCGTGTCGGTCACCGAGGGTTCGAATCCAGCCTTTGACGGTCGACTCCTTAAACCGTGCAGTGCTCGACAGTGGCTGCACTTCCGCGGTGTGTGTGGGGCGGGTCGGCTTAGCTGCTACCGGAGGCCCCGCGATGAGGCGGGAAGGTCCAAGGAGTGTGAAGGCTCCACCTGCTTCAGGTTCAGAGGTGACGGTACATTAACACCCTCCCACAAGGGCTCGTCCTCCCTTGTAAGAGAGCAGGGGTCCTTCCGTTCATGGGCACTGATGTGACTTCTAGCGAGATCCCGCTACAGTTCGGTCGATCTGCTACGACAAAGGCTCAGGTCACGACAGGTCATGATGACAAGCGATAGGGCGATCACATTCGGGAAAGAAACGTGGATCTCCATTTGACCTGGTCAGGCCCTGACTGCTTGTCTACTAAGGAAGCCCAGAGATTGCTCGTCAGGCTCGTGAAGTTTTGTTAACTGCGGAGCATGAGAATTTGGTGGACAGAAAGAAGATCACTGGGAAGTTACATAGACAGTTTGCACATCGGGAACTGCAGGCTCTCCTGCGAGATCCTGGACTGGTCGGTAAAGGATACGATGACCTTATCGAGCAAACCCCTGCTCAGTGTGAACTTTGCCTTGAATATTTCAAGACATTGCCCCGTTGAGAGCTCGCCACTAGCCAGGGAGTTTCACGATACTGTGACGATGATGGACTTGAAAGTTTGGGACCAGGGTAGGGGTATTTTATTTAACTGCACTTCATCCAACTTTGGTGTATCGTGTGCAGTTCTGGTCACCTAACTCCAGGAAGGATATCAGTAAGATTGAGAGAGTTGCAGAGAAGATTTACTAGGATGTTGCCGGGTCTTAAGGAGTTGAGTTACAGAGAAAGATTAAACAGGTTCGGACTTTATTCCTTGGAGCGTAGAAGGATGAGGGGAGATTTGATAGAAGTTTACAGAATGGTGAGGGGTTATAGACAGAGTCAACGCGAGTAGGCTCTTTCCACTTAGATTAGGAGAGATGAACACGAGAGGACATGGCTTTAGGGTGAAAGGGGAAAGGTTTAGGGGGAACTTCTTCACTCAGATAGCGGTGAGAGTGTGGAACGAGCTACCGTCTGACGTGGTAAATGCGGGCTCACTCTTAAGTTTTAAGAATCAATCGGATAGATACATGGATGGGAGAGGTCTGGAGGGTTACGGACTGGGTGCAGGTCGATGGGACTAGCGGAATAATATTTCGGCACGGACTAGAAGGGCCGAATGGCCTGTTGTTCTGCGCTGTAGTGTTCTATGGTTCTACGGCTCCAAAGGGCCACCAGATCCAACCTACCCACTGTGCTGCACAGTGAAGACAAGAGGACCATTGTCGATAAGGGAAATGGGGAGGAACAGGATGAGGAACACCAACGCAGTCCCTCTCAGGTAGCGAGGGGGAACTCGCCAATGAGGAGCTTCGAGATACGTGCGAAAATATAAACATCAGAATGAAGCTCGCTACAGCTCTGTGTTGTCAGACGCTCCCCCCCCCTCCGCTGCTCTAGACGGGACCAGCATTAGCTCCACCTTTTCTGCTCATCCGGACGCTGTGCCCGCGGGCGAGAAGCTTTCGTTAAAGCTGAGGTCTCGGAGAAAACCCGGTGAGCCGCACAAGACCGTGGGGCATGCAGTTTGGACAAGGAGACATGGTGCACTGTAACAGGGAACGCCGGAAAGGACCTGGCAAGGTGACAGGGAGCGACGGGAAAGTAGTAATTTGTGCAACACGGTAATCAAACTGTTAGGGTACATACTTCTCAATTGGTACTGACTGTAACCTTTACAGGGTCTGAACAGGACATAGAACGCGTGGAGGCACCATGCACTTCACAGACACACAGACACAGACACAGATACACACACAGACACAGGCACACACACAGACACAGATACACACACAGACACAGGGACACACACAGATATACACACAGACACACACACAGACACAGATACGCTCAGACATACACACACAGACACAGACACAGATACAGACACAGACACACACAGACACAGACACAGATACACTCAGACATACACACACAGACACACACAGATACAGGCACAGACACACACACAGACACAGACACACACAGACAGACATACACACAGATACACAGACACAGACACACAGACACACACACAGATACACACACAGATACACACAGACACACACACAGATACACACACAGACACACACACAGACACAGATACACTCAGACACACACACACAGACACACAGATACAGACACACACAGATACACACAGACACATACACACACACAGACACAGACACACACAGACACATACACAGACACACACACAGATACGCACAGATACACACAGACACACACACACACAGACACAGACACACACGCAGACACATACACAGACACACACAGATACACACACAGACACACACAGATACACACAGACACAGATACACAGACACACACACATAGACACAGACAGACACACACAGACACACACACAGATGTAGACACAGACACAAATAGACACACACAGACACACACACACAGATATAGACACAGACACACATAGACACAGACAGACACACACCCACATACTGGGCAGTTACGAGGAGCAGAGTACAGCAGATAGAGGGACGAGTGACGTTGAGTAAAGTAACACTAGGGTACAGGACAACGCTATTCATCCAAAAGGGCAACTACCCAAAGTGGGAACAAAGGTAACGTGCACGCCAGACGGGACCAGTGTGTGTGGGAGGGACGCCACCATCATAGGGAGAGCAGGAAAGGCCACTGGTGAATACAAAGATGGGCCAAACGTGCAGGATGAAGGACAGGAGACAAGACCCATCAGTTGGCAAACCCAGATAAAAGATGCGGTACAAAACGAAAACAAAAATAGCTGGGAAAACCTCAGCAGGTCCGGCAGCATCGGCGGAGAGGAGCACGGTTAACCTTTCGAAGAGGGTTACGAGTTCTGGCAGCGAACCCGAACGTGGTTGTGACCCTAGAGGGAAAAAAAAGAAAGCAACAACCAGGGGCTTGCGGACAGGGTCCCGCTGGCCTGGGAGAAAAGCCGTACTAGCTGTGGTCCAGAAAGGGAGAGAAGGAATGGGAGTAGAAGCTGCTGCTTAACAAAGAACGAGGGCGGTGGAGAGCAAGCTGGGAACGTCCCTGGAAGTAGAAGTCCTTGTCACCGAGAGATTCCAGGAGCTGCCGATAAATCGGAAAGCAGGCTGATAAAGGGAGCCAGGCGGAGAGGGAAAGTCGGGGGGAACTTGAGGCACTCGAGAGAGAGAGAGAGCTCATCTCACAGCTGGATCTGTACAGAAAGGAAGTTCCAGAGGTGGATAAGCAGCCCGAGACTTTGAGGAGAGATCAGGGGATCTGGAGGTCAGGGTGGACTTGCCTCCTGTTGGGGGGAAAGTGAGTTTGAAGATTTTCTCTGTGGCTATTTGAGCATCCTGCTCCTGGGAGCGCGAATCCGTGGACATAGAGGCTGTGTTTTTACAGAGGAGCTTCAGAGAGTTTGAAGGAACCGGTGCGGGGGGGGGGTGGTTCAGGAGGAAAGCTGTGGAGATCGAACAGTGGCGTTTATGGGTTGAATGATGCGTCAAGAGTCTGGTATTTTTTCAGGGAGGTCTGAACTGTTGAAGACGGGTGGCATTCAGTGAAAGGCAGAACGCACAACGTCCGACAGGCACCAGCAGGAGAAACTTAACTGGAGTTTCCACCGTGCATTTCTCCTGGGGAAGAGCTGTAGAATTGGAGCAACGGGCAATCGAGAAGATTAAGGAAGGAGTTCCAGGTCGGAAGTCAGGCTTCAGGGGCCTTTACATACAGAGGTTTAGACATTACGCTAGCTGAGGAGTGACACTGAATCAACAATCTTACCTCGAGCGTTAACCGCGTCCCCGATGCATCGGGTTGCATCCTCACAAAAAAAGGGGATGCTGCATCCAAGGGAGATACATAAAAACACAAGAGCTAGGATCAGGAGGAGGCCATTCAGCCCCTCGATCCTGTCCCCGCCATTCACTACGACCGTGGCTGATCTCATTTCGGCCTCAACTCCAATTTCCCGCCCTCTCCCCCATAACCTTTCAACCCGTTACTCAATTAAAAATCTCTCTACTTCCTCCTTAAAGTTTATTCACCGTCCCGACATCCACTGCACTCCGAGCTAGTGAACTCCACAGATTCGCGACCCTTTGAGAAAAGTAATCGCTCCTCATCTCTGATTTAAATCTACCAGCCCCTTAGCCTAAAACTATGGCCTCTCGTTCTGGAATGTTCCACAAGGGGAAACATCCTCTCCACATCTCCTCTGTCCATCCCCCTTCAGCATCGTATATACCCCAATCCGATCTCCCCTCTCATCCTTCTAAACTCTAGCGAGCACAGGCCTAAAACCGCTCAACCTCTCCTCGTAAGGCAAGCCGCGTATCTTGGGAATCCATCGAGTGAGCCCCTTCCGAACCGCCTCCAGAGCGAGCTGGGCCCTTGGCTTCAGCAGCTTGAACTGGCTGCGCACTCAGGCTAGGCCTGACGCTGGATATGACGCGTCGGGACTCAGCGCGGTGATGATACACGCAACGGTTGAGGAAGCCCTGAGAGCAGACACAACGTTCAAGGACTTGAATTCAGAAAGGCGCAGGCGCCAGTTTTCAGCCCTGGGGCGAGCCAGAGGATGTGAGGTTGGTCGTTTGTAGCGATGCTTCACACACACATGCCAGTCTCCCAGGTGGGCACTCCAGCGCTACAGGGTTCACCATGTTCTTATTCTTGGCGGGAAAGAACGCTAAACGTCGCTGGCTGGCTCGGGAGGCCAAGAAAATATAAAGGGTGAAAAGTGCCTTAGCTGCAGAAACGCCGGCCTTAGTAGAAGTGATAGATATATGGGGGGGTGGTTTACTTATCCGATATAACCGACAGAAATACGATATCAGAGGCATTGTAAGAAAGGCTTGTCCATGGAATGTTGTGTTGATAACTGGCCCTTTTTGGGATAATGTTCATTCGACGAAAAGTGTAGCTGAACAAAGGGTACGAATAGACCTAGCCAGCATTAAAGAAACGTGAGGGAGGAGAGAGAGATCCCGTGAGATGCGGTGGGCTGAGACAAGTCACTAACCGTCGGACTGTTCCGCCCAAATAAATGCTGGCTCCAAGAAACGACTAAATGTATCGGAAGAGGGGTGTCTTATGTTAGACCATCAGACCATAAGACGTAGGAGCAGGAATTAGGCCATTCGGCCCATCGAGTCTGCTCCGCCATTCGATCATGGCTGATAAGTTTCTCAACCCCATTCTCCCCGCCTTCTCCCCGTAACCCTTGACCCCCTTACCAATCAAGAACCTATCTATCTCAGTCAAAAATACACTCAATGACCTGGCCCTCCACAGCCTTCTGTGGCAATGAATTCCATAGATTCACCACTCTCTGGCTAAAGAAGTTTCTCCTCATCTCTGTTCTAAAAGGTCTTCCCTTTACTCTGAGGCTGTGCCCTCGGGTCCTAGTCTCTCCTACTCATGGAAACATCTTCCCCACGTCCACTCTATCCAGGCCTTTCAGTATTCTGGAGAAGAAATCAGTTAACGTTTCGGGTCTTCATGACCCTTCGGCAGAACTGCAGCATAGTTAGGAGAGGGGTGAAATATAAGCAGGTTTAAGGTGGGGGGCGGGGGGAGAGAGCAGTTGAGGGTGGGGGGATTGTGGGGATAAGCAAGCAGTGATAGGAGCAGAGAATCAAAATATGTCACAGACAAAAGGATCAAAGAGGTGTTGAAGGTGGTGATATTGTCTAAGAAAAGTGCTAATTAAGAATGGATGGCAGGACACTCAAGGTACAGCTCTAGTGGGGGTGGGGTGGAAAGACTGACAAAGTTTTAGTGTTAGATTTAAAAATAATGGAAATAGGTGGGAAAAGGAGAATCTATATAAATTATTGAAAAAAAAGGGAGGGGGGAGGAACGGGGTGGGGATGGGGGGAGGGGGAGTTTAAGATCTAAAATTGTTGAACTCAATATTCAGTCCGGAAGGCTGTAAAGTGCCTAGTCGGAAGATGAGGTGCTGTTCCTCCAGTTTGCGTTGGGCTTCACTGGAACAATGCAGCAAGCCAAGGACAGACATGTGGGCAAGAGAACAGGGTGGAGTGTTAAAATGGCAAGCGACAGGGAGGTTTGGGTCTTTCTTGCGGACAGACCGCAGGTGTTCTGCAAAACGGTCGCCCAGTTTGCGTTTGGTCTCTCCAATGTAGAGGAGACCGCATTGGGAGCAACGAATGCAGTAGACTAAGTTAGGGGAAATGCAAGTGAAATGCTGCTTCACTTGAAAGGAGTGTTTGGGCCCTTGGACGGTGAGGAGAGAGGAAGTGAAGGGGCAGGTGTTGCATCTTCTGCGTGGGCATGGGGAGGTGCCGTAGGTGGGGGTTGGGGAGTAGGGGATGATGGAGGAGTGGATCAGGGTGTCCCGGAGGGAACGATCCCTATGGAATGCCGTCAGGGGGGGTGAAGGGAAGATGTGTTTGGTGGTGGCATCATGTTGGAGTTGGCGGAAATGGCGGAGGATGATCCTTTGAATGCGGAGGCTGGTGGGGTGATAAGTGAGGACAAGGGGTACCCTATCATGTTTCTGGGAAGGAGGAGAAGGCGTGAGGGTGGATGCGTGGGAGATGGGCCGGACACGGTTGAGGGCCCTGTCAACGACCGTGGGTGGAAAACCTCGGTTAAGGAAGAAGGAAGACATGTCAGAGGAACTGTTTTTGAAGGTAGCATCATCAGAACAGATGCGACGGAGGCGAAGGAACTGAGAGAATGGGATGGAGTCCTTACAGGAAGCGGGGTGCGAGGAGCTGTAGTCGAGGTAGCTGTGGGAGTCGGTGGGCTTGTAATGGATATTGGTGGACAGTCTATCATCAGAAATTGAGACAGAGAGGTCAAGGAAGGGAAGGGAAGTGTCAGAGATGGACCATGTGAAAATGATGGAGGGGTGGAGATTGGAAGCAAAATTAATAAATTTTTCCAGGTCCCGATGAGAGCATGAAGCAGCACCAAAGTAATCATCGATGTACCGGAGAAAGAGTTGTGGGAGGGGGCCGGAGTAGGACTGGAACAAGGAATGTTCCACATAGCCCATAAAGAGACAGGCATAGCTGGGGCCCATGCGGGTACCCATAGCCACACCTTTTATTTGGAGGAAGTGAGAGGAGTTAAAGGAGAAATTGTTCAGTGTGAGAACAAGTTCAGCCAGACGGAGGAGAGTAGTGGTGGATGGGGATTGTTCGGGCCTCTGTTCAAGGAAGAAGCTAAGGGCCCTCAGACCATCCTGGTGGGGGATGGAACACTGAACAATTTCTCCTTTAACTCCTCTCACTTCCTCCAAATAAAAGGTGTGGCTATGGGTACCCGCATGGGCCCCAGCTATGCCTGTCTCTTTATGGGGTATGTGGAACATTCCTTGTTCCAGTCCTACTCCAGCCCCCTCCCACAACTCTTTCTCCGGTACATCGATGATTACTTCGGTGCTGCTTCATGCTCTCGTCGGGACCTGGAAAAATGTATTAATTTTGCTTCCAATCTCCACCCCTCCATCATTTTCACATGGTCCATCTCTGACACTTCCCTTCCTTGACCTCTCTGTCTCAGTTTCTGGTGATAGACTGTCCACCAATATCCATTACAAGCCTACCGACTCCCACAGCTACCTCGACTACAGCTCCTCACACCCTGCTTCCTGTAAGGACTCCATCCCATTCTCTCAGTTCCTTCGCCTCCGTCGCATCTGTTCTGATGACGCTACCTTCAAAAACAGTTCCTCTGACATGTCCTCCTTCTTCCTTAACCGAGGTTTTCCACCCACGGTCGTTGACAGGGCCCTCAACCGTGTCCGGCCCATCTCCCGCGCATCCACCCTCACGCCTTCTCCTCCTTCCCAGAAACATGATAGGGTCCCCCTTGTCCTCACTTATCACCCCACCAGCCTCCGCATTCAAAGGATCATCCTCCGCCATTTCCGCCAACTCCAGCATGATGCCACCACCAAACACATCTTCCCTTCACCCCCCCTGACGGCATTCCGTAGGGATCGTTCCCTCCGGGACACCCTGATCCACTCCTCCATCATCCCCTACTCCCCAACCCCCACCTATGGCACCTCCCCATGCCCATGCAGAAGATGCAAAACCTGCCCCTTCACTTCCTCTCTCCTCACCGTCCAAGGGCCCAAACACTCCTTTCAAGTGAAGCAGCATTTCACTTGCATTTCCCCTAACTTAGTCTACTGCATTCGTTGCTCCCAATGCGGTCTCCTCTACATTGGAGAGATCAAACGCAAACTGGGCGACCGCTTTGCAGAACACCTGCGGTCTGTCCGCAAGAAAGACCCAAACCTCCCTGTCGCTTGCCATGTTAACACTCCGCCCTGTTCTCTTGCCCACATGTCTGTCCTTGGCTTGCTGCATTGTTCCAGTGAAGCCCAACGCAAACTGGAGGAACTGCACCTCATCTTCCGACTAGGCACTTTACAGCCTTCCGGGCTGAATATTGAATTCAACAACTTTAGATCTTAAACTCCCCCTCCCCCCATCCCCACCCCGTTTCTCCCCCCTCCCTTTTTTTTCAATAATTTATATAGATTCTTCTTTTCCCACCTATTTCCATTATTTTTAAATCTAAAACTAAAACCTTGTTAGTCTTTTCCACCCCACCCCCACTAGAGCTGTACCTTGAGTGTCCTGCCATCCATTCTTAATTAGCACTTTTCTTAGACAAATATCACCACCTTCAACACCTCTTTGATCCTTTTGTCTGTGACATTTTTTGATTATCTGCTCCTATCACTGCTTGCTTATCCCCACAATCACCCCACCCTCAACTTCTCTCTCTCCCCCCGCCCCCCCCACCTTTAACCAGCTTATATTTCACCCCTCTCCTAACTATACTCCAGTTCTGCCGAAGGGTCATGAGGACTCGAAACGTTAACTGATTTCTTCTCCACCGATGCTGCCAGACCTGCTGAGTTTTTCCAGGTAAATTCTGTTTTTGTTTTGGCTTTCCAGCATCCGCAGTAGCTTTTAGCTTTTTGTTTTTATCTTTCAGTATTCTGTAAGTTTCAATCAGATCCCCCCCCTCCTCATCCTTCTAAGCTCCATCGAGTATAGACCCAGAGTCCTCCAACGTTCCTCATATGTTCATTCCTGGGATCGTTCTCGTGAATCTCCTCTGGACCCCTCTCCAGGGCCAGCACATCCTTCCTGAGATACAGGGGCCCAAAAATTGCTCCCAATATTCTAAATGTGGTCTGACCAGAGCCGTATAAAGACGGGCGCTTGGTGCTGGCGGGGAGAGGCATTGGGAGAGATTAGAACGCAATGTGAGGAGGGGAGGCGTGAATCAGATAACGTTTTCTGAGAATCGGCTTCGGCAGCACCCAGGCAGAAGCTCCTCGAAGGGCCTGACAGATAAGGATCTGACTCTCAAGTTCTATTCCAGGGCCCAAGGTGCGAAAACCAACATCCTGGACGTGGGGTGAGGTCACACAGAAACCAGCAGGAAAACCAGCAGTAAAGGAGGCAACGACAGCTGGGGAGAGACAGAGAGGGAGAGAGGACGGGCAGATCGAGCAAGAGCTGTGCCAAAGGAGGATGGCAGCCAAGAGAGGTGGGTGAGCTTCTCAAATCAACACTGGGAGCTCTGTATCTAACCCCGTGCTGTACCTGCCCTGGGAGTGTTTGATGGGGACGGTGTAGAGGGAGCTTTACTCTGTATCTAACCCTGTGCTGTACCTGTCCTGGGTGTGTTTGATGGGGACAGTGTAGAGGGAGTTTTACTCTGTATCTAACCCCGTGCTGTACCTATCCTGGGAGTGTTTGATGGGGACAGTGTAGAGGGAGATTTACTCTATATCTAACTCCGTGCTGTACCTGTCCTGGGAGTGTTTGATGGGGACAGTGTAGAGGGAGCTTTACTCTGTATCTAACCCCGTGCTGTACCTGTCCTGGGAGTGTTTGATGGGGACAGTGTAGAGATGATTTACTCTGTATCTAACCCCGTGCTGTACCTGTCCTGGGAGTGTTTGATGGGGACAGTGTAGAGATGATTTACTCTGTATCTAACCCCGTGCTGTAACCTGTCCTGGGAGTATTTGATGGGGACAGTGTAGAGGGAGCTTTACTCTGTATCTAACACTGTGTTGTACCTGTCCAGGGAGTGTTTGATGGGGACAGTATAGAGGGAGCATTACTCTGTATCTAACCCCGTGCTGTACCTTTCCTGGGAGTGTTTGCTGGGGACAGTGTAGAGGGAGCTTTACTCTATATCTAACCACGTGCTGTCCCTGTCCTGGGTGTGTTTGATGGGGACTGTGTAGAGGGAGCTTTACTCTATATCTAACCACGTGCTGTACCTGTCCTGGGCGTGTTTGATGGGCACAGCATAGAAGGATCTTAACTCTTTATCATACCCTGTGTTGTAACTGTCCTGGGAGTGTTTGATGGGGACAGTATAGAGGGAGCTTTACTCTGTATCTAACCCCGTGCTGTACCTGTCGTGGGAGTGTTTGACGGGGAAAGTGTAGAGGGAGCTTTACTCTGTATCTAACCCCGTGCTGTACCTGTCCTGGGAGTGTTTGATGGGGACAGTGTAGAGGGAGCTTTACTCTGTATCTAACCCCATGTTGTACCTGTCCTGGGAGTGTTTGATGGGGACAGTGTAGAGGGAGCTTTGTTTTGGATTTTAATTGGAATGGCAGGAGTTGGGAAGCAGTAATATTTGTGATGTGGCAATTCCAACTCCTTGCCAGCATTTCCCACAATTGGGCCTCCTCCTGTTCCTGTGTAACAGGCTCGAGAGGGGCTGATTGGGCCTCCTCCTGTTCCTGTGTAACAGGCTCGAGTGGGCTGAATGGGCCTCCTCCTGTTCATGTGTAACAGGCTCGAGTGGGCTGAATGGGCCTCCTCCTGTTCATGTGTAACAGGCTCGAGAGGGGCTGAATGGGCCTCCTCCTGTTCCTGTGTAACAGGCTCGAGAGGGGCTGAATGGACCTCCTCCTGTTCCTGTGTAACAGGCTCGAGGAGGGGGCTGAATGGGCCTCCTCCTTGTCCTGCAGTGCTATCTGGGGGACACACATCCAGTGTCAGTCTGTCACACTGTGGGGACCCTCTTGCCCCCGTATCTCTTGGGAGATCCAGCCTCACGGTTTTATTGTTTCCTTCCTTCTCTCCAGTGTCGCATTTGGTGTTCCTGAGCCTGTCTCTGTTTCACCTGAACTATGGGTCGGACTGCCCACAAATCGTGGACAACATCGTCGGGATTCTGGATGAAAACTTTGTAAGTTAGCCAAGTTGGGTGTGTGCTTCAGGGAGGCTGAGTCCTTGCTCCATCTCCCCTCCCTTGATAAACTTCACCTGATCCAGAACTCTGTTCCTCCCCATATCCTAACAGGCTCCCATTCACCCCTCACCCTCCCTGTGCTCCCTCACCCACACCCTCTCCCAGGTCAGGAACGCCTCTATTTTCAAATCTTCATCCCTCTGTTCAAATCCCTCCATGGTCCCTCACCCCCTCCCTCCCTATCTCTGTAACCTCCTCCAGCCCCTACAATTCTCACCCTCCTGTTCAAATCCCTCCCTCCCTATCTCTGTAACCTCCTCCAGCCCCTACAATTCTCATCCTCCTGTTCAAGTCCCTCCCTCCCTATCTCTGTAACCTCCTCCAGCTCCTACAATTCTCACCCTCCTTTTCAAATCCCTCCATGGCCCCTCACCCCCTCCCTCCCTATCTCTGTAACCTCCTCCATTCCCATCCTCCTGTTCAAATCCCCCCCATGGTCCCTCAGATCTCCCTCCCTATTTCCATAAGCTCCTCCGGCCCCTACAATTCTCATCCTCCTGTTCAAATGCCTCCCTCACCCCCTCCCTCCCTCCCTATCTCTGTAAACTCCTCCAGCCTCTACAAATCTCATCCTCCTGTTCAAATGCCTCCCTCACCCCCTCCCTCCCTCCCTATCTCTGTAACCTCCTCCAGCCCCTACAATTCTCATCCTCCTGTTCAAATCCCTCCCTCCCTATCTCTGTAACCTCCTCCAGCCCCTACAATCCTCATCCTCCTGTTCAAATCCCTCCCTCCCTATCTCTGTAACCTCCTCCAGCTCCTACAATTCTCCTGTTCAAATCCCTCCATGGCCCCTCACCCCCTCCCTCCCTATCTCTGTAACCTCCTCCATTCCCATCCTCCTGTTCAAATCCCCCCATGGTCCCTCAGATCTCCCTCCCTATCTCCATAAGCTCCTCCGGCCCCTACAATTCTCATCCTCCTGTTCAAATCCCTCCCTCACCCCCTCCCTCCCTCCCTATTTCTGTAACCTCCTCCAGCCCCTACAATCCTCATCCTCCTGTTCAAATGCCTCCCTCACCCCCTCCCTCCCTCCCTTATCTCTGTAACCTCCTCCAGCCTCTACAATTCTCATCCTCCTGTTCAAATCCCTCCATGAGATATTGTAGTGAATTTAATGAGTCCTCAAACGTTCAATGGCCAGGAAGGTTCACTACTTTGTTCACCTGCAGAGCATTGAAGATTCCTTATAGAACCAGCCTCTTCCCTGTTAACTCCGTTTACTCCCGACTTTACCCTCCGCCATACATTGTGCCCCCACCTACCATTGATAAAAGGCGTTGGCATCTTCTTGGGTGTCACAACCCGCGCTGTCGCATTGTTGACCTGAAGAACAAGAGGGCAACGTTGAGTAGAGGCACTGGCACAGCGGCACTGTCGCTGGGCTAGCAAAGCCAGGGTAATACTCCGGTGGACCTGGGTTCGAATCCCGCCATGTCAGGTGGCATTTGGAGTTAACAAAAACCCAATGAAACCATCCTCGATTGGGCACCAGCATAAAAAAAAGCACCCGACTGTTTAACACATGCCCTTTCGGGAAGGAAATCAGTTGTCCCTTTGGAGCTCTCTTCCTCCAAAGGTAGTGGGAGCAGACCCTGTGAATATCTTTCAAGGCAGAGGTGGATAGATTCTCAGTGAGCAAGGGTGGGTGATAGGTTATCGGAGGGGGGGAGGTGGGATGCAGATTTCAGGTGACGATCAGATCAGCCACGATCTCATTAAATGGGGTAGCAGGCTCGAGGGGGGCTGAATGGCCTCCTTCTGCTCCTTGGTCAGGCCTACATGTGACTCCAGACCCCACAGCCAACTCTTAAGCGTCCCTCTGTGAGGGGGGGGTTGGGTGGTGAAAGAAAGGGGGGGTGGGGATGGAGGAGAGAGTTGGCGGTCGGAAGTTGTTGGACTCGATGTTCAGTCCGGGAAGGCTGTAAAAGTGCCCGGTCGGGAGATGGGGTGCTGTCCCCTCCAGTTGGCGTTGGGCTTCACTGGGACATTGCAGCAGGCCAAGGACGGGCATGTGGGTGTGAGAGCAGGGTGGGGGTGTTGAAACGGCCAAGCGACAGGGAGGTCTGGGTCATGCTTGCGGACAGGCCGAAGGTGTTCCGCCAAGTGGGTCACCCAGTCCGCGTTCGGCCTCCCCCAGGTCTGGAGGGGGGGGCGGCGTTGGGAGCAGCGAGGACTAAGCGGGGCCGGCTCGGAGCTCCCCTCCGACCCCCCCACCTCCCCGGGCAAACTGTAAGGGAACGCCACCGGCGCTAAGATCGGCCAAGGGCGGGGCGGACGCACCTCGATCTTCCGGCCTTCCACGATGGTCGCGTTCAACTTGTCACGGGCTCGATCGGCGTCACTGCTGTTCTCAAAGGTCACGAAACCAAACCCCTGGAAAGCAGGAATGGAAAGAGGGAGTGATGGCCAGAGGAGTTAAGGATAGAAACATAGAAACATAGAAACTAGGAGCAGGAGAAGGCCATTCGGCCCTTCGAGCCTGCTCCGCCATTCATTATGATCATGGCTGATCATCCAACTCAATAGCCTGCTCCCGCTTTCATCCCCCATACCCTTTGATCCCTTTCACCCCAAGAGCTATATCTAACTCCTTCTTGAAAACACACAATGGTTTGGTCTCAACTACTTTCTGTGGTAACGAATTCCACAGGCTCACCACTCTCTGGGTGAAGACATTTCTCCTCATCTCAGTCCTAGATGGTCTACCCCATATCCTCAGGCTGTGACCCCTGGTTCTGGACTCCCCCCACCATCGGGAACATCCTTCCTGCATCTACCCTGTCTAGTCCTGTTAGAATTTTATAGGTTTCTATGAGATCCCCCCTCATTCTTCTGAACTCCAGCGAATATAATCCTCATCGACTCAATCTCTCCTCATATGTCAGTCCCGCCATCCCAGGAATCAGTCTGGTAAACCTTCGCTGCACTCCCTCTATAGCAAGAACATCCTTCCTCAGATAAGGAGACCAAAACTGCACACAATATTCCAGTTGTGGTCTCACCAAGGCCCTGTACAATTGCAGCAAGACATCCCTGTTCCTGTACTCGAATCCTCTGGCTATGAAAGCCAACATACCATTTGCCTTCTTTACCGCCTGCTGAACCTGTATGCTTACCTTCAGCGACTGGTGTACAAGGACACCCAGGTCTCGTTGCACATTCCCCCTCTCTCAATTTATAGCCATTCAGATAATAATCTGCCTTCCTGTGTTTGCTACCAAAGTGGATGACCTCACATTGATCCACATTATACTGCATCGGCCATGCATTTGCCCACTCACTCAGCTTGTCCAAATCGCACTGAAGCATCTCTGCATCCTCCTCACAGCTCACCCTCCCACCCAGCTTTGTGTCATCTGCAAATGTGGAGATATTACATGGATATGATGTTGACTGTAATGACTGCAGATCTTGTAATGATTACCGGTCAGATATCGCATTGGCTGTAATGGTTACAGATCTTCGTTTATTGAATGGAACAGTGATGAATGTTTCTCATCATTTGCAGCCTCACTTATTCCCAAAGGATTACATGGTCCAGATTCAGGTTAAACCCAATGATCTCAAGGTGAGGGGTTTTTCATTATTCTGCCGTGTTCAGATTCCAGATTGTCAGATCCAATCCCCCCAACTCCGGGGTATGGAC
>NW_027599820.1:0-21504 GCF_964194155.1 Cetorhinus maximus
TTGAAGGCCATTAAAATATTTAAATTCAGCACTTGTGAATACTGTTCTGTTATCTGACAACAGCACTTCAGGCGTTCAAATCTGCTTCGAATAAAATGTCTGTAGATTCGGTCGTGACTAAATAAGACCCATTTTTTCTACTCGTCTCGGGGCCCGAAATGATCGGCCCCCTTTTTATATCCCCGAGATCGTGACTCCCGGGGACTCTCCGGACGGGGAAGCGCACGTAGTTGAGCAGCTGGTCACGTCGGTGTGAGGACTGGAGTCACAAACGTGCCCGGACTTTGGGATTCCTCTCTCCCCCCCCCCGCCCCACCCCAAGAGGGCGGTGAACCACTCGAGGGGGGGTGGGGTTTATTTTTTTGACCATCCAAAAGCTTCAGACGTTGTACGATTATTTTATTTTTTTTGTCATTTGGGCTGGCGCAGTCGGGTGGGGGGTTGGTGGTGATGGTTTTGTAACCTCCTGTGTTCCTGGCGTAGGCTGCAGCCCGACGTGTGTGTTTGTGTGTGTGTGTGGGCGGCCCTGTGCCACCCAGTGCCCTGCACGGGCATGCTTCCTGCTCTCCAGTATATGCACAGTGGGAGCAACCAGACCCTCCTGCCAGTTGGCACCGACGCTGCAGCTGGCCGAGTTTGTTCATGGCCAGTTGTGCTGCGCGGCCTGTGGCTGGAACGTTCCAGCCAGCGTCAGCCCCCGTGCCTGGTGAAAGAGCATTGTCGGCCCGGAATATGGTTACAGCAGGGAAGGAGGCCGTTCCGCCCCTCGTGTCTCTGCTGGCCCTCTGCAAGAGCCTTCCCCCCACCCCCCCCCAATCCAAACACTTTTTTTGTTTCAGATATTTATATTTTGGAAAGCCTCGGTTGACCCTGCCTCCCCCACACTCTCAGGCAGCGCGTTCCAGATCCTAACCACTCGCCGCGTGAAAAGGTTTCTCCTCGCGTCTCCGTCGCTGCTTTTGCCGATCGCCTTAAACCCGCGTCCCTCTGGGTCTCGATCCTCCCGCCAATGGGAACGGTTTCTCCCTCTGTCCACTCTGTCCCAGACCCCCCCCCCTCGTGATTTTGAACACCCTCGATCAAATCTCCTCTCGACCTTCTCTTTTCTGAGGAGAATGGTCCCAACTTCTCCAATCCATCCACGGAACTGAAGCCCCTCATCCCTGGAACCATTCTCGTCAATCTTTCCCGCTTTCTGTCTCTCTCTCTCTCTGTCTCTCTCTCTCTCTCTGTCTCTCTCTCTCTCTGTCTCTCTCTCTCTCTCTGTCTCTCTCTCTCTCTCTGTCTCTCTCTCTCTCTGTCTCTCTCTCTCTGTCCCTCTCTCTCTGTCTCTCTCTGTCTCTCTGTCTCTCTCTCTCTCTCTCTCTAACACTTTCACATCCTTCCTAAAGTGCGGTGCCCAGAACTGGACACAATACTCCAGTTGGGGTTGAACCAGTGTTTTCTGCAGGTTTAACATAACCTCCTTGCTCTTGTACTCTACGCCCCTATTAATAAAGCCCAGGATCCTGGATACTTTATTAACCGCTCTCTCAACCAGTCCTGCCACCTTCAATGCTTTATATAAACATACCCCCAAGATTCCTCTGATCCTGAACCGCCTTTTGCAGCTTAAATAAAGCTTAAGTTCTTTTTCTAACAGCCAGACTGTGATGGAGGAGCTGTGAGTGGTGAGGTGTTGTGGATTCTACTTTCTGCCTAATGGCATCCAGCTCCCTCTCTGTCTTTGCTGGAACCCTCACCTGTGCTTCAGATTCAGCCGTTCCGACGCTATCCTGGCGGCCTCCCGCCCTCCTTTTAAACTTCAGCTCATCCAAGACTACTGCCCATATTCGACTCGCACCATGTCCCATCAGCCCTAATCCCTGCCCTATTTACCCTCGCACCTCCCCACCCCCACCCCGGCACTGCGCTCACTGACCTACACTGGCTCCCAGCCCAGCAGTGCCTCCATTTTAAAATTCCCACGCTTCTGTTCGGGTCGCTCCATGGCCCTGCCAACCACACCCGCCTCTGGCTCCCTATCTCTGTAACCTCCTCCAGCCCCTACAACCCTCCCTCTCTCTGTAACCTCCTCCAGCCCCTACACCCCTCCCTATCTCTGTAACCTCCTCCAGCCCCTACAACCCTCCCTCTCTCTGTAACCTCCTCCAGCCCCTACAACCCTCCCTCTCTCTGTAACCTCCTCCAGCCCCTACACCCCTCCCTATCTCTGTAACCTCCTCCAGCCCCTACGACCCTCCCTCTCTCTGTAACCTCCTCCAGCCCCTACGATCCTCCCTCTCTCTGTAACCTCTTCCAGCCCCTACACCCCCTCCCAATCTCTGTAACCTCCTCCAGCCCCACAACCCTCCCTATCTCTGTAACCTCCTCCAGCCCCACAACCCTCCCTATCTCTGTAACCTCCTCCAGCCCCACAACCCTCCCTATCTCTGTAACCTCCTCCAGCCCCTATAACCCTCCCTATCACTGTAACCTCCTCCAGCCCCTACGACCCTCCCTATCTCTGTAACCTCCTCCAGCCCCTACGACCCTCCCTATCTCTGTAACCTCCTCCAGCCCCTACAATCCTCCCTATCTCTGTAACCTCCTCCAGCCCCTCCAACCCTCCCTATCTCTGCATCCTCCTCCAGCCCCTCCAACCCTCCCTATCTCTGTAACCTCCTCCAGCCCCCTACAACCCTCCCTATCTCTGTAACCTCCACCAGCCCCTACAACCCTCCCTAATCTAGATAACCTCCTCTAGCCTCTACAACCCCTCCTATCTCTGTAACCTCCAGCCCCTCCAACCCCTATCTCTGTAACCTCCTCCAGCCTCTACAACCCCTCCTATCTCTGTAACCTCCTCCAGCCCCTACAACCCTCCCTATCCCTGTAACCTCCTCCAGCCCCTACAACCCTCCCTATCTCTGTAACTTACTCCCAAACCCTCCCATAATCAATAAGATCACCTCATTCTTCTAAACTCCAATGGGTAGAGGCCCAACCTGCTCAACCATTTCCTCATCAGACAAACCCCCTTCGTCCCAGGAATCGGCCGAGTGAACCTTCTCTGAACGGCTTCCCATGCGAGTCTGTCCCTCCTGAAGTAAGGGGACCAGAACTGTCCACAGTGCCCCAGGAGCGTCCTCACCAACGCCCTGTCCAGTTGTAGCAAGACTTCCCCACTTTTATACTCCATCCCCCCCCTTGCAATAAAGGACAACTTCCCATTTGCCTCCCTAATCACTCGCTGCATCTGCATACTAACTATTTTGTGATTCATGGACCAGGATGCCCAGATCCCTCCGCACCGCAGCGTCCAGCAGAGTCTCCCCATTTCAACACTATCCTGCTTTTCCATTCTCTCTGCAGAAGTGGACAACCTCACATTATACTCCGTCTGTCAGGTTTTTTTTCCCTTATGTTCTCGGAGCAGAGAAGGTTAGGAGGAGGCTACCCGGAATGGTACCAGGGATTGTGGGGGGGGGGGCGCGGTAAATGGCCCTTTTCTGGCGATGTTGTTTAAAAAATGTGCTGGGCCCGATCGAATCCAAAAGCGAGCAGTGTTTGAATTCCATGTTGTCTCCTCCCTTGTTTGACAGCTGTGCGAGAGCCTGGAGCTGGAGAAGTGCCAGCTGAGGGATGAGATCAAGGAGTCGAAAGTGCGCGAGAGCCAGCAGCTCCAAGATTGTACCGAGCTCGAGGAGGAGAACATCGCCCTGCAGAAACTGGTCTCTATGCTAAGGGAGAACCAGGTACGACTTGCCCCTGACCCCGCCACGTCAAACTCACTGCCCAGGAACAGGCCATTCGGCCCCTCTGCTCCGTGCCGGTGTTTCTGCCCCCCCCACACCAGCCTCCACCCACCCCACACTATCCCCATAATCCTTCCATTCCCCTCTCCCTCACAGTGTTGTCTAGTTGGGCCTACACATTAAATAGACTTGTGACAATGTTTTGTGAAGAGCTGCAGGCGCCAGGCATTGAGATGTGGGTTTCACTGCTGTTCATGAGCTGCTTCAGCTCCTTTACTGGCCCACCCAGATAAACCTGGCCCAGCTCTGTGTGTGCATGTCTCTCTTTCTCTTTCTCTGCCTCCGTTTTTCTCCCTCTCTCTTCCTCTGCCGCCCTGTTTCTGTCTCTCTCTCCCTCTGACTCCCTGTTTCACTCTCTCTCTCTCTCTCTCTCTCTCCGCCTGCCTCTGTTTCTTTCACTCTACCTCTGTTTCTCACTCTGCCCCGTGCTCTCACTCACGCTGTCTCTTGCTCTCTCTCCCTGCCTCTCTTTTGTGCTCTCTCTCCCTGCCTCTCGCTCTCTCTCCCTGCCTCTCGCTCTCTCTCCCTGCCTCTCGCGCGCTCTCCCTGCCTCTCGCGCGCTCTCGCTCTCTCTCCCTGCCTCTCGCGCGCTCTCGCTCTCTCTCCCTGCCTCTCGCGCGCTCTCGCTCTCTCTCCCTGCCTCTCGCGCGCTCTCGCTCTCTCTCCCTGCCTCTCGCGCGCTCTCGCTCTCTCTCCCTGCCTCTCGCGCGCTCTCGCTCTCTCTCCCTGCCTCTCGCGCGCTCTCGCTCTCTCTCCCTGCCTCTCGCGCGCTCTCGCTCTCTCTCCCTGCCTCTCGCGCGCTCTCGCTCTCTCTCCCTGCCTCTCGCGCGCTCTCGCTCTCTCTCCCTGCCTCTCGCGCGCTCTCGCTCTCTCTCCCTGCCTCTCGCGCGCTCTCGCTCTCTCTCCCTGCCTCTCGCGCGCTCTCGCTCTCTCTCCCTGCCTCTCGCGCGCTCTCGCTCTCTCTCCCTGCCTCTCGCGCGCTCTCGCTCTCTCTCCCTGCCTCTCGCGCGCTCTCGCTCTCTCTCCCTGCCTCTCGCGCGCTCTCGCTCTCGCTCTCTCTCTCTCGCTCTCTCGCTCTCTCTCTCTCGCTCTGCTTCTGCCTGGAACATTCATTGGAGTGTGGATCACTGGGCGATTTCGGCCCCTTGCACCTCACATCCCTGACAGACCCTGGCGCCCTTTCCTGAGGTCAGTGTCGGTCAGTCATCCCGAGACAGCAGCGGGGGATGGTTTTTGAGGAAGAAACTGAGCCTTTGGGATGGCAGGCTCTGTAACCTGTATGCGCTGCCTCAGCACTGATGCTCTGGACCACGCGCAGCTCCCTCAGCACTGACCCTCCGACAGTGCGGCGCTCCCTCAGCACTGACCCTCCGACAATGCGGCGCTCCCTCAGCGCCGACCCTCCGACAGTGCGGCGCTCCCTCAGCGCCGACCCTCCGACAGTGCGGCGCTCCCTCAGCGCCGACCCTCCGACAGTGCGGCGCTCCCTCAGCACTGACCCTCCGACAGTGCGGCGCTCCTTCAGCGCTGACCCTCCGACAGTGCGGCGCTCCCTCAGCACTGACCCTCCGACAGTGCGGCGCTCCCTCAGTACTGACCCTCCGACAGTGCGGCGCTCCCTCAGCGCTGACCCTCCGACGTGCGGATTGTGTTCAGCCTGTTCCCTCCCTCCCTCCCCCCAGGTGGAGTTTGAAGGATTGAAACACGAGATGAAGCAGCGCGAGGAGGACATTGAGATCCTGCACAGCCAGCTGGAGGAGGCCACCCGCCTGCGGGGCATTGTGGAGCGGCAGCTGGAGGAGGCCCTGGAGACGGTGAGGACCGAGCGGGAGCAGAAGAACGCCCTGCGCAAGGAGCTCTCCGCCAACACCAGCGGCTCCTTCTGCAACCTGCACGGCGGCCTGGAGGAGCTGCACTTCGACGACAGCACCGGCCAGGACGAGCTGGACAGCGGCTACCACCAGGGCTCCAGCCACCTCAACGGTGAGGTCAGGGTGTCCACCCCTCGGGCCGGCCAGCCTTTCCGGCCGGCTCCCGGCCTCGTCTCCGACCTGTTCAGCGAGCTGAGCCTCTCCGAGATGCAGAAGCTGAAACAGCAGCTTGTCCAGGTACTGCTGGCGGGGGTGGGGGGGGGGGGGGGGGGGGGTATGGGGATGCGGGGCATGGTGGGATGGGGGTGTGGGGGTGGGTCCCTTCATCGCTGGGCCAAAGTCTTTTCTCTCTCTCTCTAGCTCTCCCTCTCGCTCTCTCTCTCTCTCTATCTAGCTCTCTCTCTCTATCTAGCTCTCTCTCTCTATCTAGTTCTCTCTCTCTATCTAGTTCTCTCTCTCTATCTAGTTCTCTCTCTCTATCTAGCTCTCTCTCTCTATCTAGCTCTCTCTCTCTATCTAGCTCTCTCTCTCTCTATCTAGCTCTCTCTCTCTATCTAGTTCTCTCTCTCTCTATCTAGCTCTCTCTCTCTCTCTCTCTAGTTCTCTCTCTCTAGTTCTCTCTCTAGCTCCCTCTCTCTCTCTATCTAGCTCTCTCTCTCTCTCTCTCTAGTTCTCTCTCTCTAGTTCTCTCTCTAGCTCTCTCTCTCTCTCTATCTAGCTCTCTCTCTCTCTCTCTCTAGTTCTCTCTCTCTAGTTCTCTCTCTAGCTCCCTCTCTCTCTCTCTCTAGCTCCCTCTCTCTCTCTCTCTAGCTCCCTCTCTCTCTCTCTCTCTAGCTCCCTCTCTCTCTCTAGCTCCCTCTCTCTCTCTCTCTCTAGCTCCCTCTCTCTCTCTCTAGCTCTCTCTCTCTCTAGCTCCCTCTCTCTCTCTCTAGCTCTCTCTCTCTCTAGCTCTCTCTCTCTCTCTCTCTCTCTCTCGCTAGCTCTCTCTCTCGCTAGCTCTCTCTCTCTCTCTCTCTAGCTCTCTCTCTCTCTCTAGCTCTCTCTCTCTCTCTCTAGCTCTCTCTCTCTCTCTCTAGCTCTCTCTCTCTCTCTCTAGCTCCCTCTCTCTCTCTAGTTCTCTCTCTCTCCAGCTCTCTCTCTCTCTCTAGCTCTTTCTCTCTCTCTCTAGCTCTTTCTCTCTCTCTCTAGCTCTTTCTCTCTCTCTCTAGCTCTTTCTCTCTCTCTCTAGCTCTTTCTCTCTCTCTCTAGCTCTTTCTCTCTCTCTCTAGCTCTTTCTCTCTCTCTCTAGCTCTTTCTCTCTCTCTCTAGCTCTTTCGCTCTCTCTCTAGCTCTTTCGCTCTCTCTCTAGCTCTTTCGCTCTCTCTCTAGCTCTTTCGCTCTCTCTCTAGCTCTTTCGCTCTCTCTCTAGCTCTTTCGCTCTCTCTCTAGCTCTTTCGCTCTCTCTCTAGCTCTTTCGCTCTCTCTCTAGCTCTTTCGCTCTCTCTCTAGCTCTTTCGCTCTCTCTCTAGCTCTTTCTCTCTCTCTCTCTAGCTCTTTCTCTCTCTCTCTCTATCTAGCTCCTTCTCTCTCTCTCTCTATCTAGCTCCTCTCTCTCTCTCTATCTAGCTCTTTCTCTCTCTCTCTCTATCTAGCTCTCTCTCTCTCTCTCTCTCTAGCTCTCTCTCTCTCTCTCTCTCTCTCTCTCTAGCTCTTTCTCTCTCTCTAGCTCTTTCTCTCTCTTTAGCTCTTTCTCTCTCTTTAGCTCTTTCTCTCTCTCTAGCTCTTTCTCTCTCTCTCTAGCTCTTTCTCTCTCTCTCTAGCTCTTTCTCTCTCTCTCTAGCTCTTTCTCTCTCTCTCTAGCTCTTTCGCTCTCTCTCTAGCTCTTTCGCTCTCTCTCTAGCTCTTTCGCTCTCGCTCTCTCTCTAGCTCTTTCGCTCTCGCTCTCTCTCTAGCTCTTTCGCTCTCTCTCTCTCTCTAGCTCTTTCTCTCTCTCTCTCTCGCTCTCTCTCCCCCTAGCTCTCTCTCCCTCTCCCCAAAACATTCTGTGCGGCCGCTTGGTATCTGAAACGTTGGTACGGCCCAACCGGTTAACCCAGTGTTTGCAGAGAGAGAGAGAGATGCTGGTTTGGTCCCCAGCTGAAGTGTTGTGTGCCATTCTGGGCACCGCGCATTAAGAAGGATATCAAGACCTTGGAATAGTTGCACAGGGGATTTACTAAATCGAGGGACTTCAGTTACACAGAGAGACTGGAAAAGCTGCGGATTTTAAGACAAAGGGGGAGATGGTGGATAGTGGTCATGTCACTGGACTAGTGATCCAGGGACCCAGGCTAATGCTCTGAGGGTTCGAATCCCACCACAGCAGCTGGCGGAGTGTAAATTCCATTCATCAAATCTGGAATTGACGGCTAGCCTCAGTAATGGCAACCGTGGAACTATCATCGATCACCATAAAAACCCCATCTGGTTCACTGGTGTCCTTTAGGGAGGGAAATCTGCCGTCTTTACCCGGTCTGGCCTACGTGGGACTCCATCCGCAGCGATGTTAACTGCCCTCTGAAATGGCCCTAGCCATTTCAGTTCAAGGGCAATTAGGGGTGGGCAAGTTGCCATCGATGCCCACATCCAAAGGAAGAACAAATAATAAAAGAGGAGAGTAGCAAAGTCAAGATTTTTCCCCCTAGAGGCAGAAACAGGTGAAATGATCATGGGGAATGAGGAAATGGCAGAGGCATGGAACAAATATTTTGCGTCTGCCTTCACAGTAGGAGACCCAGGTGACATACCAAAACTAGAAGGGGCCAATAGGAGTGAGGAACTTAAAGTAATTAATATCGGCAGAGGAAACTGTACTGGGGAAACTTAAGCGACTAAAACCTGACAGATGCGTGGGACCCCTAACGGCTTGCACCCTACGGTTCTGAAAGAGATAGTTGAACGCGCTGGATTTGGTTTCTTCCCAAAATTTCCTAGATCCTGGAATGGTCCCAGCAGAATGGAAGTTAGCAAACGCATTCAAGAAAGAAAGAAAGGGCGAGGGAAATGGGGGGGTGGGAAATGCAGGCCAACTAGCCTGACAACAATCATCGAGAAAACGCCCGATTCTGTTAGAAAGGAAGCCTTAACCATGCACTTGGTATTATGGTCAGACAAGGTCAACATGGTTTTACAAGAGGGAAACCGTTGGTCGGGCTTATTGAGGTTTTTTTTTGAGGATGCATAGAGTAGGCGAGATAAAGGGGAACCAGTAGATGTAGTATACCTAGATTTCCAAAAGGCATTTGATAAGGTGCCTCACAAAAGGTTAATGTACAAGATAAGGGCTCTGAAGTTGGGGGTGATATATTAGCATGGAGAGTGGACTGGTGAACAGCCAGGAAGCAGAGAGTAGGAACAAATAGGGGAATTTTCAAATCGATAGATTGCAACTAATGGGGTGCCACGAGGATCAGTGCTGGGACCTCAACTGCGTACATCCTATATTCATGGCTTAGACGAAGGAACAGAGAGTAATGGATCCAAATTGGCTGACTAGACGAAGCCAGGTGGGAGTGTAAGCTGTGAGGGGGGGGACACAAAGAGGCTGCAAAGAGATGTAGACTGGTCAAGCGAGTGGGCAACAAGCTGGTAGATGGAGTATCATGTGTGGGGAGGCGTGAATGAGAATAGAAGAGCAGAATGTTATTCGAGAGGTGTGGAACTTTCAAATGTTGGTGCTCAGGCAGACTTGGGTAAATGGAACACACAAGGTTAGCATGCAGGCATGACAAGAAATTGGGAAGGCAAATGGCACGTTGGCCTCTATCGCAAAGGGATTGGAGTACAAGAGTAAAGAAGTCTTGTTACAATTGTACAGGGTTTTGGTGAGACCACCTCTGGAATACCGTGCGCAGTTTTGGTCTCTGTATTTAAGGAAGGATAGACTCACATCGGAGGCGGGTACAGTGAAGGTTCACTCGATCGGTCCCTGGGATGAGGTGGGGGTTTGCCCTACGATGAGAGGCTGAGTGAATTGGGCCGATGTTCTCTGGAGTTTAGCAGAACGAGAGGCGATCGCATTGAGACGGACAAGATTCTGAAGGGGGTTTGACAGGGTGGGCGCGGAAAGATTGTTTCCGCTGCTCGGGGGGAATCTAAAACACGGGGGTGGGGGGCACAGTCTCAGGATAAGGGGGCCGATCATTTCGGGCTGAGATGAGGGGAAATTCCTTCACCCGAAGGGTTGTGAATCTTTGGGATTCTCTTCCCCAGAGGGTTGTGGATGCTCCATCACTGAATATTCAGAGGTCTTTGCTCATTCAGGGAAGTGAGGGATACATGGAGCGGGTGGGAAAGCAGAGTCAAGGTAGAAGATCAACCATGATAGTATTGAATGGCGGAGCAGGCTTGAGGGGCTGAATGGCCTCCTCCTGCTCCTATTTCTTATAGTCTCAACTTTATCTGCTCTAAGGAGAACAATAAGAGGAAGCTTAATCGAGGCGTTCAAAATCACAAGGGGGTCTCGATCGAGTAAATAAGGAGAAACTGTTTCCATTGGCGGGAGGGTCGGTAACCAGAGGGGGAGACAGATTGAAGAGAATCGGTGGGAGGGGGGAAGGGGGGAGATGAGGAGAATTTTATTTATTTTGGACGTGGCGAGTTGTTGTGATCTGGAAGGCGCTGCCCGAAAGGGCGGGAGAAGCAGATTCACCCTCGAAAAGGAGGGGGGGGAATTGGATAAATACTGGAAGGGGAAAAATTTGCAGGGTTACAGGGCGGGGGATGGGAAACGCGGTTGGGGGGAAAGAGTGTGGGACTAATTGGGCAGCTCTTTCAAAGAGCTGGCACAAGCAGGATGGGCCGAATGGCCTCCCCTCCTGTGCCGTACAATTTCCCTCCAACAGAGTTGTAGTGTTTGACTTCCGTGACCTTCCGGCAGGGCTGGGAAGATGTTCGGGATTGAGCGGTTTCTAAAGTGCTCGGAGCTTATGAAAGGGGAGGGAGGCTGGGGACAGGTTGAAGCGAGGTTACTCGCACTCATAAACGGTTAAACCAGGATTGGAAAACACTGGTTCACTGGAGGTGAGCTTCAGGCCAGCCAGTTAGCTCACTGTAGGGCTGAATGACCTACTCCAGTTCCTAGTCTTATCCAATTCCAGTGAGAGGGCCGTGGACGCGACTCGTTAATTCCACACTTCTCGCCCCTCGCGCTCTCTCCGCAGAAGCCCGCCTGGCCTGCTGAGTATTAACGTAGCGGGCTTCATGGGACTGCTGTGTGGCCCTGAGCTCCAAACCGCCCATGGGGGAATCTTCCATCCCTGCTTAGGATTGGAGAGGGGGGGGTTTCAATTCAATTTAATTCTGAGGGACTTCGCAGTTACGCGGAGAGACCGGAGAAGCTGAACAGGCCCTCTCCTGGTTCCAACACTCTCCCACCCACCCCGACACAGTGACAGAGGAAAAAAAAACCCCACCCGAACCGACATAAAGATGGAATCGAAGACTCCTAAGGCAACAGAAGGAGGCCATTCGGGCCATCAGGCCTGTGCCGGACCTTTGAAAGTGCTGTCCAGATTCAGTCCCGCGCCCCCAACATCCTCCCTGCAAAGTCCTCCTCCTCCTCCTGTACATGTCGGAAGGACATAAGAAGCAGGAGGAGGCCATTCAGCCCCTCGAGCCCGCTGCACCATTCGGTAAGATGGTAGCTGATCCCTTTGAGGCCTCGACTCCGATTTCCCGCCTGTTTTTTTACCCCACCTCCCCCTGCACTGCCCCAAAACCCTCGACCCCCCTTCGTCGGTCAAAAAATGGCCAGTCGGCCTTTTGAAAGTTGGATTAGGGCCGGACCCCGCCACCCTTTCGGTTAGCGTGTTTCCAGGACTCTCAAAACTCCCCCCGCTCGCCCATTTTATTTTATTTTATTTTAAATCTGCGATTTCCTGTTCCTCGCGAGAGGAGAGGGCTTTACCTCTCACAGCCCGCCTCGAACGCCCTCGATTAAATCCCTCCCTTAACCTCCTCTGCTCTAAGGAGAACAATCCCGGCTCCCCACCCCAGTCTCTCCGGGCAATGGGAATAATTGACGGCCGTTCCCAGCGGCGACGCTTGCTGAGTTGGTCATTTCCAGCAAAGGGTTAGCCAGCGATGCTGACCAGCGTGTGTACAAACAGGTGGGGTCTGTCTAGTGGTTGCCTTATGAGAGCGAGGATGTCCGGCTGCAATGGTATCTGGCTATGGCGAGGCCATGCCTGGAGAGCGCTGCGTACAGTTTTTTTGTTCTCCTGCCCTAAGGGAAGGACGTGCTAGCCCAAGAGGGAGCGCAGCGAAGGTTCACCGGACTGATTCCTGAGCCTCCCAGGAGGAGAGACGGAGCAGAACGGGCCGATGTGTTTCCCCAGGAGTTTAGAAGAATGAGAGAGGTGGTCGCATTGAAATCCTGAAAGGGTTTGACAGGGTCCAGGTTGTTCTTCTACCCCCCCCCGCCCCAGCTCCCACACCCCTGCCGCCGACTGGAGAGTCTAGAACATGGGGGGGGGATGGGTCATGGTCTCGGGGATAAAGGGGGCGGCCATTTTGGACTGAAAACCCCTTCGCTCCGAGGGTTGGGAATCTTTGGAATTCCCGACCCCGGGGGGGGAAGCTCGGTGGTCGAGCGCACTCGAGACGGAGGGCGAGGGGCTTTTCGGACACCGAGGGAGAGGGCAGGGAAGGCGGAGTTGAAGGAAGAGAGCGGCCTTGACGGTATTGAACGGGGGGGGGGGGGGGGGGGAGAGAGCAGGCTCGAGGGGCCGAATGGCCACCTGTTTCGTGTTACCTTGTGGAGGGGGGGAATGGTTTGAAGGTGAAATGGGCGCCGAGGGTTGCCTGCGATCCCTCCCTGACCTTGTCTGTGCTTCCTCCACCCAGGCAGAGCGAGAGAAGGCCACCCTGTTGGCCAGCGTCCAGGAGCTGCAGAAGCGGCTGGAGGCGGCCTGCTGCGGCGGGCTGCTGCCCGAGGCTGCTCGCCGCGCAGGGGAGGGCGAGGAGGCCAAGTACCAGGAGGCCCTGGCGGAGGTCGCGCAGCTGAAGGCCGAGCTGCGGGAGCTGCAGGGCAAGTACCTGGAGTGCGAGGGCCGCTACCAGGAGGAGCAGGAGCACTGGAGGCTGGAGTCTAGGGAGCTGGCGGAGAACATCGAGCTCCACGTCAAGTGCAGCCGGGAGGACCAGGAGTGCATCGCCCGGCTTCAGAAGGAGGTTCGGGCCGTGGCCAAGGTAGCGGCGGACTCGCAGGGCGGCCTGGGCCGGGCCCAGGACGAGCTGGCGGCCCTGAGCGAGGAGCTGGCCGGCCTGTACCACCACGTGTGCCTGTGCAACAACGTCACGCCCAACCGGGTGACGCTGGACTACTTCAAGGGGTCCCGGAGCCGGGCGGGACCCCAGCTCCGGCGCAGGCGATCCTCCGACCTCTTCGGCAGGGCGCCCGCCGAGCACCACGACGGCGGCAGCAGCAGCAGCGGCGGCGACCTGTCCCCTCGCTCGCTCCCCTCCTCGCCCGTCCCCGAGGCAGCGGACCCCCAGCGGGAGCCCCTCAACGTCCTCAGCCTGAGCGCGGTGATCCGCAGTCAGATTAAACACCTGCAGGCGGTGGTGGAGCTGTCCCGGCAGAGGGCTGCCCTGCAGCTGCTCGCGCCGGGCACTGACAAGGACAAGGAAGCGCTGATCGAGGAGGTGCTGAAGCTCAAGTCACTGCTCAGCACCAAGCGGGAGCAGATCGCCACCCTGCGGACCGTCCTGAAGGCAAACAAGCAGGTGAGGAGGGGGACCCTGTCCTGTGTGTGTGTCTCGCCCGCTCTCCGCCGGCCCCCCCTCGCCCGCTCTCCGCCGGCCCCCCCTCGCCCGCTCTCCGCCGGCCCCCCCCCGCCCGCTCTCCGCCGGCCCCCCCTCGCCCGCTCTCCGCCGGCCCCCCCTCGCCCGCTCTCCGCCGGCCCCCCCTCGCCCGCTCTCCGCCGGCCCCCCCTCGCCCGCTCTCCGCTGGCCCCCCCTCGCCTGCTGGGATTATCTGTTTGTTGTTCTGTAATCTCTCTCTAGTTAAATAATATTCTGCTTTTCTATTCTTCCTACCCAAGTGGACAAGCTCACAATGTCCCACATGTTATACTCCATCTACCAAGTCTGTGCCCACTCCCTTCACCAATCTATATCACTTGGCAGGCTCGGTATCCTCCTCACAACTTACTTTCCTACCTATCTTTGGACTGTCAGCAAATTTGGCTACAATACAGTCAGTGCCTTCAACCCAGTTAGGTTAATATAGGCCTAAAGTAGTTGAGGCCCCAGCACTGACCCTGGTGGCGCTCCACTAGTTACAGTTCGCCCATTGACCCCGACTCTCTGATCCCTGTCACTGTTAGCCCCAGCCCTCTCTCTCTCTCTCTCTGTGCGAATAGATCACCTCGTAAACATCTGGCTTGTGCGGTAACCTTTTAACGCGGCACCTTTTTCAAATGCCTTTCTGAAAATCCAAATACACCACATCTACCGGTTCCCCTTTATCCACCCTGCTTGCTGCGTCCTCGTAGAATAAGTTAACCAAAGCACGATTTCCCTCGCTCAATACCCTGCTGGCTCTGCCTGATGTGTATCCTGATTTTTCTAAATGCCCTGCCGCTCCCTCCTGAGTATTGAGTGTTGACCGTCGGATTGAAGCACAGGCTGTCTATGTGTCGCTCTATTAATGCCGTGTCAGTCCACACCACAAATGCGGGCACGGTGGACTAGTGATTGTATTACTGAACGAGTGACCGAGGCTGGTGGCCCCGGGGAGACACTAGTTCAGATCCCACCACAGGCCGCTACAGGGGCGTTCAAATCCGACTAACCAAATAAACCGGGGACGAGAACCCAGCCTCGGTCAGGGTGACCGTCTCGCAAACCCCCCATCTGGTTCACCCTCTCGCCCTTTGAGGGAGGGAAATCTGCCGCCCTTAAACCCGGTCTGGCCTGCCTAGGTGGGACTCCGGACTCCCGACCCCCACAGCCACGTGGTCGACCCTTAACCGTCCCCCCACCCCCTCTGCGTTGACCCCAGCAAGCCCCCCCGGTCAAGAAGGCAGCTCACCACCCCACCTCCCGTTAGGAGGGCATTGAGGGGCGGGCACAGAATGCTAGCCTTGGCCCGCGATGCTCGTGAATGAATTCACCCAGCCACAACCCACCGGGTCTGGATTCTTTCGTTGTCCCCAGCGAATTGGGGTGCGTGGAGATTTATTTGGATAGTGTTGTGCCGTGCGGCAGTAAGAGAGTAATACCTTTTCTTCCCCCCCCCACCACCCCCTTTCCTGCCCCTCCCTCAGACCGCTGAGGTGGCCCTGTCAAACCTCAAAAGCAAGTACGACAACGAGAAGTGCCTGGTGTCCGACACCATGGTGAAGCTGAGAAACGAGCTGAAGGCACTAAAAGAGGACGCTGCTACCTTCTCCTCTCTCCGCTCCATGTTCGCGAGCAGGTTAGTCTGCGTACGCTCCGCCCTCCCCCTCCCCCGGCGCTGCTTAGACCCCGTCACGCGGAGGGACCGGAGAAGCCGGGACTGTTCCCCTTAGGGCGGAGGAGGTTAAGGTGGGGGCGGGATTGAGTCGAGGGGGGGGTTCAACATCACGAGGGGGGGGGGTCTCGATCGAGTGAATAAGGAGAAAGTTGTTCCCGGTGGCGGGAGGGTCGGTAACCAGAGAGGAGGGGGGGACACAGATTGAAGAGAATCGGCGGGAGGGGGAAGGGGAGATGAGGAGAATTTTATTTGTTTTGGACGTGGCGAGTTGTTGTGATCTGGAAGGCGCTGGCCGAAAGGGCGGGAGAAGCAGATTCACCCTCGAAAAGCGGGGGAATTGGATAAATACTTGAAGAGGGAAAATGTGCAGGGTTATGGGGGGAAGAGCCAGAGTGGGGGAGAGAGTGTGGGACTAATTGGATAGCTTTCAAAGAGCCGGCACAGATACGATGGGCTGAATGGCCTTCTCCTATGCTGTATGATTCCAAGCTCGTTAGTGTTCTTTTTTTTCATTCGTTCATGGTATGTGGGGGTCACTGGCTGGGCCCAGCATTTACTGCCCATCGTTATTTTCCCCCTTGAGAAGGTGGTGGGTGAGCTGCCTTCTTGAGCCGCTGCAGTCCCTGTGTGGTGTAGGTACACCCACCGTGCTGTTAGGGAGGGAGTTCCAGGATTTTGTCCCCTGTGGTGTAGGTACACCCACCGCGCTGTTAGGGAGGGAGTTCCCAGGATTTTGACCCAGCGACAGTGAAGGAACGGCCGATATATTTCCAAGTCGGGATGGTGAGTGGGGCTCGGAGGGGAACTTGCAGGTGGTGGGTGTTCCCCATGTGTCTGCTGCCCTTGTCCTTCTAGGTTGTAGAGGTGGTGGGTTTGGGCGGCGCTGTCGAAGGAGCCTTGGCGAGTTGCTGCAGTGCATCTTGTAGATGGTACACACACTGCTGCCCCTGTGCGTCGGTGGTGGAGGGAGTGAATGTTTGTGGATGGGGTGCCGATCAAGCGGGGGCTGCTTTGTCCTGGACGGTGTCGAGCTTCTCGAGCGTTGTGGGAGCTGCACTCATCCAGGCAAGTGGGGAGTATCCCATCACACTCCTGACTTGTGCCTTGTAGATGGTGGACAGGCTTTGGGGGAGTCAGGGGGTGAGTTACTCTCCGCAGGATTCCCAGCCTCTGACCTGCTCTTGTAGCCACAGTATTTATCTGGCTGGGTCCAGTTCAGTGTCTGGGGTGATGGAGTATGCTAACTCGGGTTGGTAAGGAGCACAGTGACTAATGGGAGGAATAATTTGAAGTGCGTGTTTGGTTTTTAGCCATCAAGATGGTGAGAGTGGTGAGGTGGTAACGCCACTAGACTAGAAATCCAGAGGCCCTGGGGAGGTTCAGCTGCTGGAATGTAAATCCAGTTCATCGTCACTGAATTGATTCACTCAAAAAAATAACAGCCTGAAATTAAAAACTAACCTCAGTCACGGTGACCTTGAAACTGTCACCGATCGTGGTTTTAAAAAAAAAAAACCCCATCTGGTTCACTAATGCCCCTTCAGGGAAGGAAACCTGCCGCCCGTACCCGGTCTGGGCCTACACGCCAACCCCAGACCCCGCAGCCAGGCGTCCGACTCTGGGGGGCCGCTGCAGTTCAACGAAAGCGCTCGGTCGCTCCAAAGCGCTAGCGAAGGGTGGGACCAGCCGGACTGCAGCAGCTCGAGAGGGGTAGCTCGCCCCCGGCTCCCCGAGGGGGGCGATGATGAGGGTAACGGACGCAGGCCCCGCACACAAACCCTTTTCATTTCACCCCCGCACACCCGCAGTGTCCTTCCCGACAGCGGGCACGGGGCCAGTCCAAGGTTGACCCCCCCTCTCGCAAATTGTGCCCCGTGGACGGCACAGGCTGTTTCCCCCCCACCCCCCCCCCCCCCCAACCCCCCTCTCTCTCCCCCTCCCACCCCCCCACCCCTCCCCCAAACAGCGCCAGGTCCCCAAACACCTCGCGGACAAACCCCACGCAAGGTGGGACAATAACGCGGGTAGGGTCCTTCCGCTGGGTGTGGGGGCGTGGGGGAGATACCTTTTGACCACAGCGCCTGCGGATCGGACCCCCACACCGATACCCCACGTCCCGGTGCCTCGTCGATGCCAACCCGGCCCCATTGTCGCTGGGGAGGGTCGTCCTGGCAATGGCTGGAGGCTTGTGAGCTGCGAAACGTCCCAACTAAATAGGCACGGGGGCAGGTGGGTGGGGGAAGGTGGGGGGTGGTGGTGAGTTATACCGCCCCTGGCGAGCAGTCCCGCCGCTGAACCGGACCGTGGCGACCTGCGCCCGCCCGCCTCGGACCCTCAACCCCTCGCCCCCCACCCCCCCCCAACAAAAAACCTACCCGCCTCGGGTTTGAGATTTCCGATCGCTCCCCCCGCGCACACACACACGCCGACAGCGTTTTTGTGGAGGTGGTTGGTTGGTTGCGGGGCAGGTGGGGGAGAGAATTCCAAATTTCATTGGCCATCCTCTGGCTCTCGTTTCAAAGTCCTGCCCCCCACCACCCGGCCCCGCTAGACCGATGCATCTGTTCCCCCCCCTCCCGCACCCCCCCACCCCCACCATTCCACACCACGCGGGCGTCAGCGCTGAACACGCATTCGGCAGATTTCCATCCCCGGACGCCCATTACGCCAGTGAGGGTCCCGGCGGGAGTGGGTGGTTTTCGAGTGGGAGTTGGGGGTCAGGCGGAACCTCGAGGTGGAGTGAGCTTCGAGGGCGCCGGTCAGTCCCGAGCATGCAGCTGGCACCCAGTCCCCCCGGCTTGAGGAGCTCGTCATCCACTCGGCTGACCCGTGTCCGAGCAGGTACCGAGTCCCTGTCACCCGTCGCCTCACCGTGCTCGCTGACCTACATTCGCTGTCTGTCTGGAGATGCCTCGTTTTTCATTTCAATTCTCAACCTCCGCTTCCAATCCCACCCATAGCCTTGACCCCAAACCGCCCCCCCATCTCTGTAACCTCCTCCAGCCCCGACACCCCTCCCTATCTCTGTAACCTCCTCCAGCCCCTACACCCCTCCCTATCTCTGTAACCTCCTCCAGCCCCTACACCCCTCCCTATCTCTGTAACCTCCTCCAGCCCCCGACACCCCTCCCTATCTCTGTAACCTCCTCCAGCCCCTACACCCCTCCCTATCTCTGTAACCTCCTCCAGCCCCTACACCCCTCCCTATCTCTGTAACCTCCTCCAGCCCCTACACCCCTCCCTATCTCTGTAACCTCCTCCAGCCCCTACACCCCTCCCTATCTCTGTAACCTCCTCCAGCCCCTACACCCCTCCCTATCTCTGTAACCTCCCTCCAGCCCCTACAACCCTCCCTATCTCTGTAACCTCCTCCAGTCCCCTACATCCCTCCCTATCTCTGTAACCTCCTCCAGCCCCTACAACCCTCCCTATCTCTGTAACCTCCTCCAGCCCCTACACCCCTCCCTATCTCTGTAACCTCCTCCAGTCCCTACACCCCTCCCTATCTCTGTAACCTCCTACAACCCCTACACCCTCCCTATCTCTGTAACCTCCTCCAGCCCCTACACCCCTCCCTATCTCTGTAACCACCTCCAGCCCGTACAACCCTCTTTATCTCTAACCTCCTACAGCCCTCCCTATCTCTGTAACCTCCTCCAGTCCCTACACCCCTCCCTATCTCTGTAACCTCCTCCAGCCCCTACAACCCTCCCTATCTCTGTAACCTCCTCCAGCCCCTACAACCCTCCCTATCGCTGTAACCTCCTCCAGCCCCTACAACCCTCCCTATCTCTGTAACCTCCTCCAGTCCCTACACCCCTCCCTATCTCTGTAACCTCCTCCAGCCCCTACAACCCTCCCTATCTCTGTAACCTCCTCCAGCCCCTACACCCCTCCCTATCTCTGTAACCTCCTCCAGCCCCTACACCCCTCCCTATCTCTGTAACCTCCTCCAGTCCCCTACACCCCTCCCTATCTCTGTAACCTCCTACAACCCTCCGAGATCTCTGCGCTCTCCAATTCCGGCCTCTCGAGCATCCCCCGATTCCCATCGCTCCACCATTGGCGGCCGTGCCTTCAGCTGCCTGGGGGGCCCTGAGCTCTGGGATTCCCTCCCTAAACCTCTCCGCCCCCCTGTCTCTCTCTCTCCCTCCCTCTCCCTCTCTCTCTCTCTCCTCCTTTAAGAGGCTCCTTAAAAACCGAGCTCGTGGTCACCGGTCCCTAATAAACCTTATGTGGCTCGGGGTCGAATTCAAATAGGATAAATACAGCACAGAGTGACGTGCTTAACTCATGTTGTCTCTTCCTGCTGTTCTCTGTCTCTCTCCATAAAATTTAGCGAGAGGCTTGAATCTCTCTCTCTCTCTCTCTCTCTCCTGCGTTCATTAGCTTGAAATCCCTTCTTGGCTGTGTAGCCTGTGATCAGCGTTCACTGCCATGGGACCCAGATGCCTTCCACTCCACTTCGTTCCAATTCGATTTCCTTCTGCCCGCCACGCCAAGCAACAGGAAAGCTGCAGCGCCTTGTCATCTCAGCGCTGCTGACCCATCAGCACCACCACCCCCCCGCCCCTCACCGGGGATGTGGCCAGATCGCCCCGCTCTGCAAAACCGGCGAACGTTCATTCCCAATCGCCAAACGCAACTCCTGAGAGCAAGCACTCTGTGAATCACAGAACAGCGCAGGAGGCGGCCATTCAGCCCGTCGGGCCTGTGCTGGACCTTTGGAAGGACTACCCAGCTATTCCCACGTCTACCCACCCGCAACCTTTCCCCCTTTCGAGCGTCCCCGCTAATTCTGCCTCTACCACCCTTTCGAAACGCCGCGCTCCAGATCACGACGCCTCGTTGCAACCATTTTGTTTTGCACGCGTGAGTTGTCCTCTGTGAGCTGCCACTTCGCCTTGCATTCCTATAGCGCCTAGCCTCCGCCAGACTAAACGTCCCAAAGGCACACCACAGCAGCGTGCGTCAGACCAGAATTTGACCCCTCCCTCCCTCCCTCCTCCCTCCAAGCCAAGAGAGATGCTGGGAACAGGTAACCACAAGCTCAGTCAAAGAGGTCGGTTTTTAAGGAGCCTCTTAAAGGGGAGAGAGAGAGAGAGATGGGAGAGGTTGAGGGAGGGAATTCCAGAGCTCAGGGCCCTCAGGCAGCTGAAGGAACGGCCGCCAATGGCGGAGCGATGAGAATCGGGGGATGCTCGAGAGGCCGGAATTGGAGGAGCGCAGAGATCTCGGAGGGTTGTAGGAGGTTACAGAGATAGGGAGGGGTGTAGGAGGTTACAGAGATAGGGAGGGTTGTAGGAGGTTACAGAGTTAGGGAGGGGTGTAGGGGCTGGAGGAGGTTACAGAGATAGGGAGGGTTGTTGGGGCTGGAGGAGGTTACAGAGATAGGGAGGGGTGTAGGGTCTGGAGGAGGTTACAGAGATGGGGAGGGTTGTAGGGGCTGGAGGCGGTTACAGAGATAGGGAGGGCTGTAGGGGCTGGAGGAGGTTACAGAGATAGGGAGGGGTGTAGGGGCTGGAGGAGGTTACAGAGATGGGGAGGGTTGTAGGGGCTGGAGGAGGTTACAGAGATAGGGAGGGGTGTAGGGGCTGGAGGAGGTTACAGAGATAGGGAGGGGTGTAGGGGCTGGAGGAGGTTACAGAGATAGGGAGGGTTGTAGGGACTGGAGGAGGTTACAGAGATAGGGAGGGGTGTAGGAGCTGGAGGAGGTTGCAGAGATAGCGAGGGTTGTAGAGGCTGGAGGAGGTTACAGAGATAGGGAGGGTTGTAGGGGCTGGAGGAGGTTACAGAGATAGGGAGGGGTGTAGGGGCTGGAGGAGGTTACAGAGATAGGGAGGGGGCGAGGATATGGAGGGATTTGACAACAAGGATGAGAATTTTAAATCTGAAGTCTTGCGGAGCTGAGTCGAGTGTGGGTCAGCGAGTACCGACCGAGGGGGTGAGGATGGTGATCGGAACTGTCTGCGAGTCGTGACGAGGGGACCAGCAAAGAGCTGGATAACCTGAAGCTTATAAAAGGTTGATACAAAAACAGAAAATTCTGGAAAAGCTCAGCAAGTCTGACAGCATCTGTGGAGAGAGAAAGACAGAGTGAACGTTTGGGGTTGGTAAATCTTTTCCTCAGAGCTATTTTGAATCATATGGACTCGAAACGTTAACTCTGTTTATCTCTGTCCGCGGGCGCTGCTCGATCTGCTGAGATTTTCCGGCATTTTCTGTTTTGTTTCAGATTTCCAGCATCCGCAGTATTTTGCTTTTATCTTTACGAAAGGTTAAAGGCCGCTCAGACGTGTGTCAGAATTAGTGGGTGTGATGGGGGGAGGTTGTTGAGTTCTATGCAACTTATTCT
>NW_027599821.1:5000-10000 GCF_964194155.1 Cetorhinus maximus
GTCATCCTGAGCCCAGGAGATGGCCCTTCACCCCACCCCCACTGGGCAGTGCCCGCTTTGGTCTAGCTACCTCACACCGCCGCCCTCTCCAACCCACAAACCTTCCCTCAACCATTCTCGGACTCCAGTTAGACCAGCACCTGGAGTGACTGTGAGGGTCTCCGGGAGCCCCACACACCCCTCAGGAAGGGGATACTGACCTCGGTGGGGGGGGAGCTCAGGGTAGATTTACTGGAACGATCCGGGGACTCCGAGGGTTAAATCCCGAGGAGAGATTAAACGCAAACTGGGGCCTGTGCTCCCCGGGATGTGGACGGTCCCGGGGGTGGATTTGATCGATGTTTTCGAGATATTCCGGGGCGGGGGAGCTGAGAGGGTCGATAGACAGAGAGAGTTTGATGGCGACGGTGTAGAGGGAGCTTTACTCTGTATCTAACCCCGTGCTGTACCTGTCCTGGGAGTGTTTGATGGGGACGGTGTAGAGGGAGCTTTACTCTGTGTTTAACCCCGTGCTGTACCTGTCCTGGGAGTGTTTGATGGGGACGGTGTAGAGGGAGCTTTACCCTGTATCTAACCCCGTGCTGTACCTGTCCTGGGAGTGTTTGATGGGGACGGTGTAGAGGGAGCTTTACTCTGTGTTTAACCCCGTGCTGTACCTGTCCTGGGAGAGTTTGATGGGGACGGTGTAGAGGGAGCTTTACTCTGTGTTTAACCCCGTGCTGTACCTGTCCTGGGAGTGTTTGATGGGGACGGTGTAGAGGGAGCTTTACTCTGTATCTAACCCCGTGCTGTACCTGTCCTGGGAGTGTTTGATGGGGACAGTGTAGAGGGAGCTTTACTCCGTATCTAACCCCGTGCTGTACCTGTCCTGGGAGTGTTTGATGGGGACGGTGTAGAGGGAGCTTTACTCTGTATCTAACCCCGTGCTGTACCTGTCCTGGGAGTGTTTGATGGGGACAGTGTAGAGGGAGCTTTATTCTGTATCTAACCCCATGCTGTACCTGCCCTGGGAGTGTTTGATGGGGACGGTGTCGAGGGAGCTTTACTCTGTGTTTAACCCCGTGCTGTACCAGTCCTGGGAGTGTTTGATGGGGACGGTGTAGAGGGAGCTTTACTCTGTGTTTAACCCCGTGCTGTACCAGTCCTGGGAGTGTTTGATGGGGACGGTGTAGAGGGAGCTTTATTCTGTATCTAACCCCATGCTGTACCTGTCCTGGGAGTGTTTGATGGGGACGGTGTAGAGGGAGCTTTACTCTGTATCTAACCCTGTGCTGTACCTGTCCTGGGAGTGTTTGATGGGGACAGTGTAGAGGGAGCTTTACTCTGTATCTAACCCCGTGCTGTACCTGTCCTGGGAGTGTTTGATGGGGACGGTGTTGAGGGAGCTTTACTCTGTATCTAACCCCGTGCTGTACCTGTCCTGGGAGTGTTTGATGGGGACGGTGTCGAGGGAATTTTACTCTGTGTGTATTGCAGAATTCCGGGCTGCCTTTGATATCTTTGTCCAGGATGCCGCGGACGGTTGTATCAGCACCAAGGAGCTTGGGAAGGTTCTCCGAATGGTGGGACAGACCCCGACACCTGAGGAGCTCCAGGAGATGATTGACGAGGTGGATGAGGACGGTGAGTGGGTGGCGTTGGTGCTTGGCCTGCCCGGTGTCTTGAGAGAAGCCTGGAGCTGGAACCGATGAGTTCTGAATGATCAGCCGGTCTTAGCCCTTTAACAAGCTGCAGAGACACCTCCTGTCCCAGGATTCGAACAGACTAGGCCCTCCCGCGCCCGCTAAACCAGGAGGCCCGCGTGTGCCAACCGAGGGGACTGGGCCTCGCCCGGTAACCGAGGGGCACGGGGCCCTCGCCCGGTCACCGAGGGGGACGGGGCCCTCGCCCGGTCACCGAGGGGGACGGGGCCCTCGCCCAGTAACCGAGGGGGACGGGGCCCTCGCCCGGTAACCGAGGGGTCGGGGCCCTCGCCCGGTCACCGAGGGGGACGGGGCCCTCGCCCGGTCACCGAGGGGGACGGGGCCCTCGCCCGGTAACCGAGGGGGACGGGGCCCTCGCCCGGTAACCGAGGGGGACGGGGCCCTCGCCCGGTAACCGAGGGGGACGGGGCCCTTGCTCGGTCACCGAGGGGAATGGGCCTCGCCCGGTAACCGAGGGGGACGGGGCCCTCGAGTGGTAACCGAGGGGGACGGGGCCCTCGCCCGGTATCCGAGGGGAATTGGCCTCGCCTGGTAACCGAGGGGGACGGGGCCCTCGCCCGGTAACCGAGGGGGACGGGTACCCTCGCCCGGTAACCGAGGGGGACGGGGCCCTCACCCGGTAACCAAGGGGACGGGGCCTTCGCACGGTAACCGAGGGGAGTGGGCCTCGCCCGGTAACCGAGGGTGACGGAGCCCTTGAGTGGTAACCGAGGGGGATAGGGCCCTCGAGTGGTAACCAGGTCAACGGCCTTGGGGCTAAGTGAGTGAGGGGACCAGGCCTCGCACCGCAACCATGGGAGAAGGCCCGAGAGTGACCACGTGGTCCATTGGCTCCTCTCAGACACTGAAACCCTTGACCGTTTTTCTTCTCCCTCTCCACAGGGAGCGGGACAGTGGATTTCGATGAGTTCCTGGTGATGATGGTCATGTGCACCAAGGACGAGAGCAAAGGGAAGTCCGAGGAGGAATTGGCTGAACTGTTCCGCATGTTTGACAAGTAGGTGCCGGGTCCCACGGTCCTTGTCAGAGCGTCCGAGCCCCATTCCCGGCCTGCAGGGTGTTTACCCGCCTTGGACACTCCATTTGGCCTCCTATCCCATCGCCGCACCAGAAAAGATTCCCCCTCTCCGGATTCCTGGAACGTCCGATGGAGCCCATTCCCAGATTCGCCACAGGGATCGGAGCTCCAGGCCGGATTCACTCCGGGTTCTGTTCCCCCATCACCAGCCCCTCACCCGCCCCCGCTGGCCCCCTCCGTCCACCAACACCTCCACCTCCAAATTCTCAGCCTCCTGCTCAAACCCCCTCGTGGCCCTCAGCTCCCTCCCTATCTCAGTAACCTCCTCCAGCCCCTACACCCCTCCCTATCTCTGTAACCTCCTCCAGCCCCTACACCCCTCCCTATCTCTGTAACCTCCTCCAGCCCCTACAACCCTCCCTATCTCTGTAACCTCCTCCAGCCCCTACACCACTCCCTATCTCTGTAACCTCCTCCAATCACTACAACCCTCCCTATCTCTGTAACCTCCTCCAGCCCCTACAACCCTCCCTATCTCTGTAACCTCCTCCAGCCCCTACAACCCTCCCTATCCCTGTAACCTCCTCCAGCCCCTACAACCCTCCCTATCTCTGTAACCTCCTCCAGCCCCTACACCCCTCCCTATCTCTGTAACCCTCCTCCAGCCCCTACAACCCTCCCTATCTCTGTAACATCCTGCAGCCCCTACACCCCTCCCTATCTCTGTAACCTCCTCCAGCCCCTACAACCCTCCCTATCTCTGTAACCTCCTCCAGCCCCTACAACCCTCCCTATCTCTGTAACCTCCTCCAGCCCCTACACCCCTCCCTATCTCTGTAACCTCCTCCAGCCCCTACAACCCTCCCTATCTCTGTAACCTCCTCCAGCCCCTACGACCCCCCCTATCTCTGTAACCTCCTCCAGCCCCCTACGACCCCCCCTATCTCTGTAACCTCCTCCAGCCCCTACAACCCTCCCTATCTCTGTAACCTCCTCCAGCCCCCTACAACCCTCCCTATCTCTGTAACCTCCTCCAGCCCCTACAACCCTCCCTATCTCTGTAACCTCCTCCAGCCCCTATATCCCTCCCTATCTGTCACCTCCTCAAAGCCCCTACAACCCTCCCTATCTCTGTAACCTCCTCCAGCCCCTACAACCCTCCCTATCTGTCACCTCCTCCAGCCCCTACAACCCTCCCTATCTCTGTAACATCCTCCAGCCCCTACATCCCTCCCTATCTGTCACCTCCTCCAGCCCCTACAACCCTCCCTGTCTCTGTCACCTCCTCCAGCCCCTACAACCCTCCCTGTCTCTGTAACCTCCTCCAGCCCCTACAACCCTCCCTATCTCTGTAACCTCCTCCAGCCCCTACAACCCTCCCTATCTCTGTAACCTCCTCCAGCCCCTACAACCCTCCCTATCTCTGTAACCTCCTCCAGCCCCTACAACCCTCCCTATCTCTGTAATCTCCTCCAGCTCCTACAACCCTCCCTATCTCTGTAACCTCCTACAACCCTCCGAGATCTCTGCGCTCCTCCAATTCCGGCCTCTCGAGCATCCCCCGATTCCCATCGCTCCGCCATTGGCGGCCGTGTCTTCAGCTGCCTGGGGGGTGGGGGCCCTGAGCTCTGGAATTCCCTCCCTCAACCTCTCCATGTCTCCCGCTCTCTCTCCCGCTCTCTCGCTCTCTCCTCCTTTAAGACGCTCCTTAAAAACCAACCTCATTGACCGAGCTTTGGGTCACCTGTCCCTAATACCCCCGCGTGGGGCTGGGGGTCAGGTTTGGGGAGTTGGAGAGGGAAGGTGAGGGCACTGAGGGGCCGCTCCCTCGGGAGGGGTGGGTGGGGTGGGGGGAGGGCGTTCCCGCTCCCCTCGACGGCTGAGCTGCCTATTTCTCCTTCCCACCAGGAACACAGACGGGTACATTGACCTGGAGGAGCTGAAGGGGATGTTGGAAGCCACTGGCGAATGTATCACCGAGGACGACATTGAGGAGCTGATGAGAGACGGAGACAAGAACAACGATGGAAAGATCGATTATGACGGTGAGTGGCTGAGTGCGGCCTTGAGGCTGGGGGGGTGGGGGTCACGTACTAGGCCCTCCTCTCCTCCCCAAACCCTACTCACGCAAAACCCTTCACCTTCCTTCACTGGCCGGGCCCAGCATTTATTGCCCCATCCCTAACTGCCCCCTTGAGAAGGTGGTGGTGAGCCACCCTCTTGACCCACTGCAGTCCCCGTGTGGTGTAGGTACACCCACGGCGCTGTTAGGGAGGGAG
>NW_027599821.1:15000-21487 GCF_964194155.1 Cetorhinus maximus
GCCCCCGCCATTCGTCCGTCCAGGCGTGCAAGCTTCCGATTCCGGTTTGGTCGCTCCTGCCCCAGTCCACTCCCCCGCCCGCCCCCTTCGCTGCGACGTTCAGACCCTTCAGGGGAGGGGTCGCCCGCGTCCGGCGGCAGCCGACAGGAGTCTTGGGAAGTTGCGGAACGGGACGTGAAAACCGGGCATCGGGGTGGGGGTGGGTGGGGGGCGGTGGTAGGAAGGTGAGGGGGCAGGAAACAAGGGGACACGTCCACCTCAGACTCGGAGGTGGGTGGGGGGGGATGATGAGGTAGAATTAGAGAGTGCGCACGCTTCAGTCAACCAATCGAGGGGGGGGTTAAAGTAACACAGCAAGGGGCTCCCGTGATTGGCTCCACTGTCAAGAGTCTGGAAGTTCGTTACCAAATGATGGGCCCAGAAAAAATGGCCGCCATAAAACAGAGCGCAAAATTTTCCATGTGAGGCTTTCCAAGTCGCAAGGCCCAGCTGGAGCTCAAATGCTGAAAGCTTATTCAAGATACTATTTCTTTTTTTTTCAATGGAATACCAAGTGTTATTAGTTAGCTTAGGCTTCACAAATGAAAGAGGGTTCCTTCAAATCCTGTAGATGGTCTAGTGCACGCCGTAATAAGGCCCTACTTGCGAAAAAAAAAAAATCAAACAAAAATTGGTCAAGATGAAAAGCGTCAACTGCATGTGGGCCCGACCAGGCGGCTTTGCTTTTGTGCGTTTTATCGTTAGCCAGGTCGAGGTTTTTGTAGAGTTGAGAACGCAGGACTAAAAAATAAGGCTCGAGGCCTAGTCCGGGAATTAAAACTAAGCCAAAAGTAAGGATTGCGGTTTAGTTGTCTCCAATGGCTTCCCGGAAACCGAGGGCAAAAGTCAGGCTTGAGGCCTAGTCTGTCTTCCAAGGGCATCCAGCCTCCTGGAAACAACGAGGCCAGAAGTCAGGCTTGAGGCCTAGTCTGTTTTCCAAGGGCAACCAGCTTCCCGGAAATGAGGGCAAAAGGCAGGCTTGAGGCCTAGTCTGTCTTCCAAGGGCAACCAGCCTCCTGGAAACGAGGCCAGAAGTCAGGCTTGAGGTCTAGTCTGTCTCCAAGGGCAACCAGCCTCTTGGAAACGAGGCCAGAAGTCAGGCTTGAGGCCTAGTCTGTCTCCAAGGGCAACCAGCTTCCCGGAAATGAGGGCAAAAGGCAGGCTTGAGGCCTAGTCTGTCTTCCAAGGGCAACCAGCTTCCCGGAAATGAGGGTAAAAGGCAGGCTTGAGGCCTAGTCTGTCTTCCAAGGGCAACCAGCATCCCGGAAACAAGGCCAAAAGTCAGGATTGAGGCCTAGTCTGTCTCCAAGGGCAACTAGCTTCCCGGAAACGAGGCCAAAAGTCAGGCTCGAGGCCTAGTCCGTCACCAATGGCAACCAGCCTCCCGGAAACGAGGTTGAAAGTCAGGCTTGAGGCCTAGTCTATCTCCATAGCAATGGGCCCCCTCCCCCCGGAAATCAGGCCAATCTCCTATGGAAGCTTGTTGTGTGTTGTGGGGGGTGGGAAAAACCAAAACAGCCCCCTGAAGTCAAAAAAAAAGACTCCGCTCCTCTTTGAGGCCTACAGGCCATTTGGGTTTGAGCCGAGCCAAGTCAGGTCCGGTTAGCGACCAACCCCCGAGACCTCCCGCTTCCCCCCCCCACCCCCACCAACCCCCACCCCGTCGAACGGGTCGAGTGGAGTTCGACACGCGCCGAGAGAACTGGCAACGCAGGCCATGGCCTTCGGAGGGCTGGCATCGGCCTCTCAACTGTGAGGAAACGGGCAAGTCATGAACCGAGAGACAAAGGGTTCCCACCCACCACCCCACCGCACCCCACCCCCCAGCCCCTCTCCAGCCAATGGACACTCGCGTAAGAATGGGCACGGATTCTCAGCCGGACAAATCCCGAGTGGTTGGGGGCAGGGATGGCATGGGATGGCCGCAATCACCCACTCGGTCAGTTTATGAGGGGGGGTGGGGTTGGTGGGAAGAGCCTTGGACGTGCAAGCGATGTGGAAAAATCTGTCACGCCTTAGTGTTTACATGGAAAAGGGCTGCTCCGCAACTCCCGCCCGCCCTCCCTCTGCCCGTCCGCCCTCCCGCCCACCAAGAGGGCCAAAGGGCAAAGGCTGAAGGCTTGACCAGCGGGTAAGATAGGCGCTCAGACATCCGACAGGGGCGGAGAAAAGGGGGTGGGTGGGGGCATTCGAGTGTCACCCGGGGACAGTGCCGGCCTAAGCTGAAGGCCCGGGATCCCGCCATTGGCCGTTGACGAAATGGGACGGGAGTCTCCGGAGATCGTCTTGAGGGCCCCAGCTCGCCGCCTTGCCTCTGCCTCCGGGAGCCTAGGCCCAAGGCCAGGGGGTCAAAGGTTAAAGAGCCCGTTGCTGTTGACCTGCATCGTTTGCGAGAGCGCCATGGGGGCAGCGGGAGGTCAAGAGGTCACGGCCACCCCCCCAAAATGGCCCCACCTCTCTGGGCTAGACCGGTCCACCACCACCCACCCCCCTCCCCCAAACACCAATCAAGGCTTCGCAGAGTGGGGCCACAGCTGCGGGTCAGGGGTCAAGGTTCGAGGTTCGAGCGGGCGGCTGCCCCTCCCTCCCTCCCTCCTAGCGGATGTGGGACATCTCGTCCAGGAAGGGGGTCTTCATGCAGCCGGTGCAGAGCTGGTCCATCCAGAGGGGCGCCTCGTGCTGGAGGGGGGTCCTCCGGGGGTAGAAGATGTAGCGCAGGTCGTAGTTCAGCAGGCAGCTGACCGAGCTCATGTAGAGGTCGGAGAAGCGGCATAGGCGGCGGGAGAAGTAGGTGGGGTTGTGGCAAGTCCGGAAGATGCTCCCGAAATGGGGGTTGAACAGGTTCTTGGTGTAGGATCTGCAGGTGGGGAGAGGGGGTGATGGGGGAGAGAGAGAGAGAGAGACAGGGTAAGAGACCAACACTTACCAGGCCCAACCCACGGCTCATTCCCCCCCCGGCCGCCCGCACTCAGCCTTCCCGCCCCTGGGAGCAGCTACAGCAACAGGAGGCGGCCATTCAGCCCCTCACGTCTGTGCTGGCCCCTCTACAACAGCTCCCTCCCCCTCTACCCTCACCCCACACATTCTCCCCACGTTCAGATAATGATCCGATTCCCCCTCTCCCCTTTGGAAAGCCTCGGTTGACCCTGCCTCCCCCACACTCTCAGGCAGCGCGTTCCAGATCCTAACCACTCGCCGCGTGAAAAAGTTTCTCCTCGCGTCTCCGTCGCTGCTTTTGCCGATCGCCTTAAACCCGCGTCCCTCTGGTTCTCGATCCTCCCGCCAATGGGAACGGTTTCTCCCTCTGTCCACTCTGTCCCAGACCCCCCCCCCCTCGTGATTTTGAACACCCTCCATCAAATCTCCTCTCGACCTTCTCTTCTCCGAGGAGAACAGTCCCAACTTCTCCAATCCATCCACGGAACTGAAGTCCCCTCATCCCTGGAACCATTTCCGCTCTCTCGCGCTCTCGCGCTCGCGCTCTCGCGCTCGCGCTCTCGCTCGCGCGCTCGCTCGCGCTCTCGCTCGCGCGCTCGCTCGCGCGCTCGCTCGCGCTCTCTCGCTCGCGCGCTCTCTCGCGCTCTCTCGCGCTCTCTCGCGCTCTCTCGCGCGCTCTCGCGCGCTCTCGCGCGCTCTCGCGCGCTCTCGCGCGCGCGCTCTCGCTCTCGCTCTCGCTCTCGCTCTCGCTCTCGCTCTCGCTCTCGCTCTCGCTCTCGCTCTCGCTCTCGCTCTCGCTCTCGCTCTCGCTCTCGCTCTCGCTCTCGCTCTCGCTCTCGCTCTCTCTCTAACACCTTCACATCCTTCCTAAAGTGTGGTGCCCAGAACTGGACACAATACTCCAGTTGGGGTTGAGCCAGTGTTTTATGCAGGTTTAACATAACCTCCTTGCTCTTGTACTCTACGCCCCTATTAATAAAGCCCAGGATCCTGGATACTTTATTAACCGCTCTCTCAACCTGTCCTGCCATCTTCAAATGATTTATTCACATATACCCCCAGCTCCCTCTGCTCCTGCACCCCCTTTAGAATTGTACCCTTTATTTTATATTGTCTCTCCACGTTCTTCCGATCAAAATGAATCACCTCACACATCTCTGCATTAAACTTCATTTGCCACTTGTCTGCCCATTCCCCCAACCTGTCGATGTCCTCCTGAAGTCCGACGCTCTCCTCCTCACAGTTCACAACGTTCCCGAGTTTCATATCATCCGCAGATTTTGAAATTGTGGCCAAGGTTCAGGTCATTAATCAATGTCAGGGAGAGCAAGTGCCCCCAACACTGACCCCTGGGGAACTCCACTGCAAACCTTTCTCCAGCCCGAGAAACACCCATTCACCCCCACTCCCTGTTTCCTGTCACTCAGCCAATTCCCTATCCATGTTGCCGCTCTCCCCTTTATTCCCTGAGCTATAAATTCTCACACAAGCCTGTCGTGCGGCACTGTATCAAACACCTTTCGGAAGTCCATGTAAACCGCATCCACCGCATTACCCTCCCTGCTACAACGCAAGCAAATTAGTAAATCCCAAACTGTGCTGGCTTTCCATAATGGACCCGCGCTTCTCGAAGCGACTGGCATGTTTTGTCCCAGGTCATTGCTTCTGAGGGCTTCCCCCCCACCAATGAGGCCTCTCCTGAACAAATAAACATTTGTGGAGTGACCGCTTCCAGTGACGTGCTATCCACGAAACTCCTGAGCCTCGCGGAGTGCTGCCAGCTCTTGCCCGAGTTCTCTCGTTCACCCCCCTCCCCCGCCCAGCTTCTTCTCACGACCCCCCCACCCCCCCCACCACCCCCCCACCCCCTCCCCCACCCCACCGGTCACTTCGCTCCGCAAGACCTCACCTCAGCTCCTGCCGCTCCTGCATCCAGGCCTGAAGGACCTCCTGCGCCTCCTCATCCCGATAAGTCTGGAAGAGGTGAAACAACCATCAGCAGAAGGCGTCGGTGGCCAGAATGGCCAGGAGATGTGACTTCCGTCCCCCTTCACACTTGGACTGCCCACGATCTCTCACCCCACAGCCCTGGGAATCTTGTGGGGGAGGGGGGTTGGGAATGCTCATACTAAGTGGGCTGCCCAGCAACTGCGGCACGCCTCAATCCACAGGCGGCTATTCAGCTCTGGAAGGCGTCGCCAGTCCAAACCAACTCCCCCCAAACAGGACCATCCCGCGACAGGTTCTTTCCAAACTCTTGGGGGGAGATTCACGACCCCACCCCTCCACCCCCGATGAAACCAAACAACCCCCTCGTTGGTGGGAGGAGGCCCGTGTGATCGGAGACAACCGCAGAGATCAGATGGGCTGAATGGCCTCGCTCTCTGCGGGACTCTCAGCGTATGCGCCACATCAGTTGGTACTGACCAACAGGGGGTCAGCAAAGGTCACACCAAACTCAAAATGCAGACCAGGCCCCGAGAGTGCGGCGCTCCCTCAGCACTGACACTCCGACAGTGCGGCACTCCCTCAGCGCTGACCCTCCCACAGTGCGGCGCTCCCTCAGCGCTGACCCTCCCACAGTGCGGCGCTCCCTCAGCGCTGACCCTCCGACAGTGCGGCGCTCCCTCAGCACTGACCCTCCGACAGAGCGGCGCTCCCTCAGCGCTGACCCTCCGACAGAGCGGCGCTCCCTCAGCACTGACCCTCCGACAGTGCGGCACTCCCTCAGCACTGACCCTCCGACAGTGCGGCGCTCCCTCAGCACTGACCCTCCGACAGTGCGGCGCTCCCTCAGCACTGACCCTCCGACAGTGCGGCGCTCCCTCAGCACTGACCCTCCGACAGTGCGGCGCTCCCTCAGCACTGACCCTCCGACAGTGCGGCGCTCCCTCAGTACAGGCACCACGGGGTCTGGATAAGGGACTCAGGTCTCTGAAGCGGGGTCTGGAACCCACGACTTCTGAGGTCAGACTCCCTTTGGCGGAGCTGACAATGGCCAAATATATCACACGGACTGAGATAATGGGCTGTCCCCCCCCACCATCGCTCCCCTGCCTCAAGCACAGGCCGATCCCACAGGCTGGGCAGTGCAGGGGTCCTCACACTCTTACCTGCATCCGCTCCAGGAGTCCAGTCAGCGCCTGCATCCAGGTGAGAGACTGGCTGTATTGCTCTGTGTTCACTATCAGTGTCTCCGTCTCCAACTCCGGGACAATGGCTCCTGTCCTCCAACCATGTCTCAACATCAGATCCTGTAAGTGGTGGAGGCGGGGACAGGGCGAGAACCAGAGACAGTGAGATCCAGAGACAGAGGGAGAGAGGGAGCGAGAGAGAGGGGGGAGGGAGCGAGAGAGAGGGGGGAGGGAGCGAGAGAGAGGGGGGAGGGAGCGAGAGAGAGGGGAGAGAGGGAGCGAGAGGGAGGGAGAGAGGGAGCGAGAGGGAGGGAGAGAGGGAGCGAGAGAGAGAGGGAGAGAGGGAGCGAGAGAGAGGGAGAGAGGGAGCGAGAGAG
>NW_027599822.1:0-12500 GCF_964194155.1 Cetorhinus maximus
GAGAGTGAGTGGGGGAGAGAGAGACAGAGAGAGAGTGAGTGGGGGAGAGAGAGAGCGAGTGAATGGGGGAGAGAGAGACAGAGAGAGGTGAGGGAGGGAGAGTCAGAGAGAGAGTGAGTGGGGGAGAGAGAGAGTGAGTGGGGGAGAGAGAGAAGGGAGAGAGAGAGTGAGTGGGGGAGAGAGAGAGAGAGAGAGAGTGAGGGAGGGAGAGTCAGAGAGAGAGTGAGTGGGGGAGAGATAGAGAGAGAGAGAGTGAGTGAGGGAGGGAGAGTCAGAGAGAGAGTGAGTGGGGGAGAGAGAGTGGGTGAGGGAGGGAAAGAGAGAGGGGGGGAGTTGCCCAACTCCTCGAGGCGCTGAGTCACTCCGGGAGAAGTTTCACTTTGACATCGATGGACCTTCCTCTTTTGCAGAGGGCCGGCTGGAGGTCACGACCCTCGACCTCCTGAAGGGCAGCCAGGAGGTCAACCAGAAGAGGCACCACACGGCCGATTACGAGTGCGAGGAGCTGGTGGTGAGGAGGGGTCAGCCATTCGAGGTCAGGCTGCAGTTCAACCGGCCCTACGACCCCCGGATCGACACAGTGCGGCTGGAGCTGAGGACCGGTGAGTGGACATTCGGCCCCTTCCCTCTGTCCTCAGGATGGGCCTCGGTGGAGGGGGGGAGCAGGGGGGCTGGGAGGGTGAGTGGGTGGGGGACTCCCTCCCTCCCTCGTCCCCCTTGCAATGTGGGAGGGGCGGCACCCGGTTGGCGCACAGCAAGATCCCACGCGCAGCGCCGATCCCTCCGACAGTGCGGCTCTCCCTCAGCACTGACCCTCCGACAGTGCGGCTCTCCCTCAGCACTGACCCTCCGACAGTGCGGCTCTCCCTCAGCACTGACCCTCCGACAGTGCGGCTCTCCCTCAGCGCTGACCCTCCGACAGTGCGGCTCTCCCTCAGCGCTGACCCTCCGACAGTGCGGCTCTCCCTCAGCGCTGACCCTCCGACAGTGCGGCTCTCCCTCAGTACTGACCCTCCTAGAGTGCGGCTCTCCCTCAGCGCTGACCCTCCGACAGTGCGGCTCTCCCTCAGCACTGACCCTCCGACAGTGCGGCTCTCCCTCAGCGCTGACCCTCCGACAGTGCGGCGCTCCCTCAGCGCCGACCCTCCGACAGTGCGGCTCTCCCTCGGCACTGACCCTCCGACATAGGGACGGTGATAGAGAGAGAGAGAGAGAGAGAGTGTGTGAGTCCGGCCACGAGAGGGAGGGAGAGAGAGAGAGAGAGACATCAGCATGCTCTACATGCCTTTCTCATGACTCAGTTCCAAAGCATCTTGTTTCCTGATGGACATTTCCACATTCCAGTCAGTCCCACCCTCCTTGAACTCTGAGCCCTCTCTGAGGGGGTGGGGATCCCTCAGGGGACCTTGGAGCTCATCCAAGCGCTGATGTACGTTCGAGGACTCTGGGTCTATACACGATGGAGTTTAGAAGGATGAGGGGGGATCTGATTGAAACTTACAGAATACTGAAAGGCCTGGATAGAGTGGGACGTGGGGAGGATGTTCCCATTAGTAGGAGAGTCTCCCTCAACGCTGAGCCTCCGACAGTGCGGCTCTCCCTCAGCGCTGACCCTCCGACAGTGCGGCTCTCCCTCAGCGCTGACCCTCCGACAGTGCGGCTCTCCCTCAGCGCTGACCCTCCGACAGTGCGGCTCTCCCTCAGCGCTGACCCTCCGACAGTGCGGCTCTCCCTCAGCGCTGACCCTCCGACAGTGCGGCTCTCCCTCAGCGCTGACCCTCCGACAGTGCGGCTCTCCCTCAGCACTGACCCTCCGACAGTGCGGCTCTCCCTCAGCACTGACCCTCCGACAGTGCGGCTCTCCCTCAGCGCTGACCCTCCGACAGTGCGGCTCTCCCTCAGCACTGACCCTCCGACAGTGCGGCTCTCCCTCAGCGCTGACCCTCCGACAGTGCGGCTCTCCCTCAGCGCTGACCCTCCGACCGTGCGGCTCTCCCTCAGCACTGACCCTCCGACAGTGCGGCTCTCCCTCAGCACTGACCCTCCGACAGTGCGGCTCTCCCTCAGCACTGACCCTCCGACAGTGCGGCTCTCCCTCAGCGCTGACCCTCCGACAGTGCGGCTCTCCCTCAGCACTGACCCTCCGACAGCGCGGCTCTCCCTCAGCGCTGACCCTCCGACAGTGCGGCTCTCCCTCAGCACTCAGAGACAGCCTCATAGTAAAGGGAAGACCTTTGAGAACAGAGATGAGGAGAAACTTCTTTAGCCAGAGAGAGTGGTGAATCTATGGAATTCATTGCCACAGAAGGCTGTGGAGGCCATAGGTCATTGAGTGTATTTAAGACCGAGATAGATAGGGTCTCGATTGGGTAAGGGGGGATCAAAGGTGACGGGGAGAAGGCGGGAGAATGGGGGTCGAGAAACTTATCAGCCATGATTGAATGGCGGAGCAGACTCGATGGGCCGAATGGCCTCATTTCTGGGAGAAAGAGAGTGTGGGAGCCTGGGGGAGAGAGAGAGAGTGTGGGAGAGAGAGAGAGAGAGAGAGAGAGACAGAGCGAGCGAGTCAGAAAGAGAGAGAGAGAGCTGGGGAGGTTGAGGGGACGTTCCAGGCCCTATATAAACGCACGTTCTGGGGGCTGGCTGTCGTTCCCGGGAGGAATTTCCGGCCGCCCGTTCCCCCCCCACCTCCCACAATCCCGCCCGAGCCCACCTCTGACCCCCCTCGTGTGAACCCGCTCGACGTCTTTGGCGGGGGGGGGGGAGGAAACCCGCGCGCACAGCAAGATCCCACGCCGGCCCTCGGATGAAAACGCGGGCGGCGCAAGCAAGGTCCCGAGGGTGAGCCCGGAGGGAGGAGCGCTCGGCCGGAGGGAGGGGTCCGGGAAAGACGGGATGAGGAGGGATAGGCAGGGATCCCTGATGGGCCAGCACACACACTGTGGGCTGAAGGGCCTGTTCTGATTGCCGGGTCTGCTCTCCGAGCTGGTGTGGACAGAGAGAGGAAGCGGTCAGTCTCGGACCTGTTGGACGAGGACCGGGCAACCACCCCGGAGCCTCGGGCCGAAGGGAGACCGAGGCATTCGAGGGGCTATCGGAACTTACAGAGCTCCCTCGTGGTAGGGAACTCGAAACTCAGGCCCTCCTCTCCTCTCCTCTCCTCTCCTCCCCACCAACCAGGCAGCTGAAGGCATGGCCGCCAATGGCGGAGGTTACAGAGATAGGGAGGGGGTGTAGGGGACTGGAGGAGGTTACAGAGATAGGGAGGGGGTGTAGGGGGCTGGAGGAGGTTACAGAGATAGGGAGGTGTGTAGGGGGTTGGAGGAGGTTACAGAGATAGGGAGGGGTGTAGGGGGTTGGAGGAGGTTACAGAGATAGGGAGGGGTGTAGGGGGCTGGAGGAGGTTACAGAGATAGGGAGGGGTGTAGGGGGCTGGAGGAGGTTACAGAGATAGGGAGGGGGTGTAGGATGGGGGCTGGAGGAGGTTACAGAGATAAGGAGGGGTGTAGGGGCTGGAGGAGGTTACAGAGATAGGGAGGGGTGTAGGGGGCTGGAGGAGGTTACAGAGATAGGGAGGAGTGTAGGGGGCTGGAGGAGGTTACAGAGATAGGGAGGGGTGTAGGGGGCTGGAGGAGGTTACAGAGATAGGGAGGAGTGTAGGGGCTGGAGGAGGTTACAGAGATAGGGAGGGGTGTAGGGGGCTGGAGGAGGTTACAGAGATTGGGAGGAGTGTAGGGGGCTGGAGGAGGTTACAGAGATAGGGAGGGGTGTAGGGGGCTGGAGGAGGTTACAGAGATAGGGAGGGGGTGTAGGAGGGGGGCTGGAGGAGGTTACAGAGATAGGGAGGGGTGTAGGGGCTGGAGGAGGTTACAGAGATAGGGAGGGTTGTAGGGGCTGGAGGAGGTTACAGAGATAGGGAGGGGTGTAGGGGGCTGGAGGAGGTTACAGAGATAGGGAGGGGTTGTAGGGGCTGGGGGAGGTTACAGAGATAGGGAGGGGTGTAGGGGGCTGGAGGAGGTTACAGAGATAGGGAGGGGGTGTGGGGGGCTGGAGGAGGTTACAAAGATAGGGAGGGTTGTAGGGGCTGGAGGAGGTTACGGAGATAGGGAGGGGGTGTAGGAGGGGGGCTGGAGGAGGTTACAGACGGGACTCGAAAAGGGGGATGCGAATATTAAACTCGAGGCGTCACCGAGCACAGAGGGAGATAAACGGATGGGACGCGATGCAACATGGGGGCAGCGGGAGGTTCCTTTGGAGATGCTCGAATTCCTGGGCATTGGCGGGGACACAGTTGGGAGAGGTCTTAACCATTCTACCTCCACCACTGGAATTCCCACACTAAGCCTCTCCCTCTGTCTCTCTCTCTCTCACTCCCTCCCTCTCTCTCCCTCCTCCTCCAAATCACCCCCTTAAAAACTCTCCCTCAACTAACGTTGGGTCCACTGGTCCCCCTGACCTCTCCCTCACGCGGCTCAGGGGTGGGGTGGTGGTGCCAAATTCTCGTCCGGTGTATCCTGGAGATAAAGGGATGCAGGAGGTTGCTGTTCACCTCCCCCGGTGCGGCTTCTCCCCACTCTCCGAGGGCCGGGGTCCGGGAATGCGAGCTGAGGAGAGGGGAAGGGTTAAACTCGACTTCGGCGCTGGTGACACGCCCCGTCCCTCACAGGAAGCAGACCTTCCGGCGCTGTTACGCCCGGCCGGACTTGGACAGGAGCCCACGATTCACATCGAGGGTTTCGGCAAAGCACAGCGCGGATTGAGGGCCGTTCGGCCCATCCAGTCAATGCCGGAGTTCGAACAGAGGCCTCCCACACCCTCCTCCGTGCCCCGCCTCTGTCAGACTCTCGCCCTTTGACCGTCATTCCTGTCGCCACCCCCCCCAAACCTTGATCTCCGCGGAGGTGGCTGAGTTTCAGAATCGGTCACTCCACCAATTTCACTCCCTCGGCGCCGACCCCCCGACAGTGCGGCTCTCCCTCGGCGCTGACCCTCCGACAGTGCGGCTCTCCCTCGGCGCTGACCCTCCGACAGTGCGGCTCTCCCTCAGCACTGACCCTCCGACAGTGCGGCTCTCCCTTGGCACTGACCCTCCGACAGTGCGGCTCTCCCTCGGCACTGACCCTCCGACAGTGCGGCTCTCCCTCGGCGCTGACCCTCCGACAGTGCGGCTCTCCCTCGGCGCTGACCCTCCGACAGTGCGGCTCTCCCTCGGCACTGACCCTCCGACAGTGCGGCTCTCCCTCAGCACTGACCCTCCGACAGTGCGGCGCTCCCTCAGCACTGACCCTCCGACAGTGCGGCTCTCCCTCAGCACTGACCCTCCGACAGGATCGATTATAGTTCAACCTGACTCCTCTTCTCACCAATCATACATCATTAAAGGGGATGTCAGAGAGAGAAGGCAGTGCTTTGGGAGCACTGCACTGTCGGAGGGTCAGTACTGAGGGAGAGCCGTACTGTCGGAGGGTCAGTGCTGAGGGAGAGCCGCACTGTTGGAGTGACAGTACTGAGGGAGAGCCACACTGTTGGAGGGTCAGTACTGAGGGAGAGCCGCACTGTCGGAGGGTCAGTGCTGAGGGAGAACCGCACTGTCGGAGGGTCAGTGCTGAGGGAGAGTCGCACTGTCGGAGGGTCAGTGCTGAGGGAGAGCTGCACTGTTGGAGGGTCAGTACTGAGGGAGAGCCGTACTGTCGGAGGGTCAGTGCTGAGGGAGTGCTTTCTTGAACCCGCCGCACTCCCCTTTTGTGTAGGTATACCCACAGTGCTGTTAGTAAGGGAGTTCCAGGATTTTGTCCCTTGTGTGGTGTAGGTACACCCACAGCGCTGTTAGGGAGGGAGTTCCAGGATTTTATCCCTGTGGTGTAGGTACACCCACTGTGCTGTTAGGGAGGGGGTTCCAGGATTTTATCCCTGTGGTGTAGGTACACCCACAGCGCTGTTAGGGAGGGTGTCCCAGGATTTTGACCCAGCGACAGTGAAGGAACGGCCGATATATTTTCAAGTCGGGATGGTGAGGGGCTCGGAGGGGGAACTTCCAGGTAGTGGTGTTCCCCATGTGTCACGATCTAAACCTGGTGTTATAGAGTCATAGGGGTCTACAGCACAGAAAAAAGGCCCTTCGGCCCATTGAGTTTGCACCGGTCAAACAAGCACCTGACTATTCTAATCCCTTTTTCCAGCCCTAGGCCCATAGCCTTGTCTGCCGTGGGCATCATCGCAGGTGTACATCCAAGTACTTCTTCAGTGGTTATGAGGGTTTCTGCCTCTACCACCCTTTCAGGCAGCGAGTTCCGGATTCCCACCACCCTCTGGGTGAAAAAATTCTTCCGCACATCCCCTCTTAAACCTCCCGCCCCCCCTTACCTTAAATCTATGCCCCCTGGTTATTGATCCCTCCACCAAGGGGATAAGTTCCTCCCTGTCTACTCTATCTATGCCCCTCATCATTTTGTACACCTCAATCATGTCCCCCCTCAATCTCCTCTGCTCCAGGGAAAATAACCCCAGTCTATTCAATCTCCCCTCATAACTAAAACTCTCCAGCCCAGGCAACATCCTGGTCAATCTCCTCTGAACTCTCTCTAGTGCAATCGCATCCTTCCTATAATGCGGATTCCAGAACTGTAGGCAATACTCTAGCTGTGGCCTAACCAGCGTTTTATACAGTTCCAGCATAACCTCCCTGCTCTTATATTCTATGCCTCGGCTAATAAAGGCAAGTATCCCATATGCCTTCTTACCCACCTTATCTACCTCTCCCTCTACCTTAAGGGACCAGTGGACATGCACACCAAGGTCCCTCTGATCCTCGGTACTTCCCAGGGTCCTACCATTCATCGTGTATTCCCGTGCCTTGTTTGTCCTGCCCAAGTGCATCACCTCACACTTATCCGGATTAAATTCCGTTTGCCACTGATCAGCCCATCTGACCAGCCCGTCTATATCCTCCTGTAATCTAAGGCTATCCTCCTCACTATTTACCACCCCACCAATTTTCATGTCATCTGCAAACTTACTGATCAACTCTCCTACATTCAAGTGTAAATCGTTTATATATACCACCAACAGCAAGGGGCCCAACACCGATCCCTGTGGAACCCCACTGGACACGGGCATCCAGTCCCAAAAACACCCCTCGACCATCACCCTCTGCTTCCTGCCACTCAGCCAATTCCGGATCCAAATTGCCTTGGATCCCCATGGGCTCTTACCTTCGTTCTCAGTCTCCCATGCGGCACCTTACCAAAAGCCTTGCTGAAGTCCAAGTTGACTCCGTCAAATGCATCGCCCTCGTCTACACACCTGGTCACCTCTTCAAAAAAATTCAATCAAATTGGTCGGACATGACCTCCCCTTAACAAAACCATGCTGACTGTCCTTGATTAACCCCTGCCTCTCCAAGCGTAGATTAATTCTGTCCCTCGGAATTGCTTCCGATAGTTTCCCCACCACTGAGGTTAGACAGACTGGTCTGTAGTTCCCTGGTTTATCCCTTCCTCCCTTCTTGAATAACCACATTGGCTGTCCTCCAGTCCTCTGGCATCTCCCCTGCGGCCAGAGAGGGATTGAAAATCATTGCCAGCGTTCCTGCTATCTCCTCCCTTGCCTCACTCAACAGCCTGGGATGCGTTTCATCCGGGCCCGGAGGTTTATCTACTTTTAAGCCTGCAAGACCACTCAGAACCTCCTCCCTTTCTAGGCTAATTTCTTTAACTATATCACAGTCCTTCTGCCTGATTTCCAGACCCTCTCACTTGTGAACACCGACACAAAGTGTTCATGTAGAACCCTACCTACGTCTTCCGGCTCCACACACACACACACACACCCATTACCGCTATGGTCCTCAATGGGCCCTACTCTTTCCCTAGTTATCCTCTTGCTCTCAACGCACTTGTAATTTACTCTTCCTTTACTCCCCTCTCTCTGTTTCTGTCCGCAGGTGACAACCCGCAGCTGGCGAAAGGGACCCTAGTGACGCTTGCCCCAGTCGAGCAGCCCGAGAGGGGCCAGTGGGGGGCGGCGGTGCTGGGGAGGACGGGAGGGGGCCGGGGGCTCACCCTCTCCGTCCACAGCCCCGCGGGCTGCCCGGTGGGCAGGTACCGCCTCTCCGTCCGCACGCAGGACCTCCCAGTGCCGGGCAAGGAGCTCGAAGAGGCCGTCTGCATCGTGTTCAACCCATGGTGCCCAGGTAGGTGTCTGCTGAAGAGGTGGGGTTGGGTGGGGGGGGCGGGGAGAGGGAGGGGGGTGGTGTTGGTGGGAGGCTGAGCGACTGCAGGAGGAGTCACAGCGGCGCAGGCTGGTGGGGGAGGTGGGGTGGAGTTGGTGGGAGGCTGAGTGACTGCGGGAGGCGTCGCAGCGGCGCAGGCTGGTGGGGGAGGTGGGCGGAGTTGGTGGGAGGCTGAGCGACTGTGGGAGGCGTCGCAGCGGCGCAGGCTGGTGGGGGTGTGGGGGGGGTGCTCAGGGTGAAAGGTGGGCAGGGTGGGGGCTTAGAGACTGAGGTCGATAGACTCGGGTTTTTTTTTCCCTTTGAGGGGTCGTGGGAGTAGGGGGCTCCCTCACCGAGGGGATTAAGGGGGCGGGTGGGGGTTGAGGTGGGGGGGGTCGGCCGTGATTACAGCGAATGGCGGAGCGGGCTCGAGGGGCTGAATGGCCTCCTCCTGTTCCTGCGTAACGGACTCGAGGACGAGGGGCTGAATGGCCTCCTCCTGTTCCTGTGTAACAGACTCGAGGACGAGGGGCTGAATGGCCTCCTCCTGTCCACGTCTAACTTCCGGGGCCTTAACCCGTGCGTTACAAAGGCTGAGGCCACGAACCCTTGGCCTGTGGGGAGTTCGAAACGAGGAGCAGTGGGGGAGAGGGAGGCCACTCGGCCCCTCGAACCTGCTCTGGCCGTTCAGCACCAGGCCGGGGACCTTCCCTCTCGGGCCCTCGCAAGGCTGTCGGGGGGAGGCAGAGGCGGCGCCAGGTGAAGGGAGACTCTCCCTCCGCGGGAGGTCATCGCGCTGACCCGCCCGCCCAAGTCACGCACATGCTCGGGGGTGGAGGGCAGTGGGGGGCAGTGGGTGCAGGGTTGGGGGGCAGAAGCAGGGCTCATTTCGCCTCTCACAGCGCCAGCGGAGAGGGCACACACGCGACATCCCGCTGTAAGGTTTTACCCGTCACGCGATAAACCTCCTTGGGCGCTTCCTCTCCAGGCTGAATAGTCTGATAGTTTCCAGCCACCGTCCACCACCCACCCCCCCTTCACCCCGGCATAGCTCAGACTCTCGACAACACCGGACAGGGCGGTTTTGGAGGGGAGAGGGGGAGGATGGTGATGGAGGAGGTGAACACTTCTCACACTTTCCTTCTCTCTCCCTCTGCCTCCCCTCCTCTCTCACTCTGTCTCTCTCTCCCCCTCTCTCTCTCTCTCACTCTCTCTCTCTCTCTCTTTCTCTCTCTCTCCCTCTCTTTCTCCCCCTCTCTCTCTCTCCCTCCTTCTCTCTCCCTCTCTCTCTCTCTACCTCTCTTCCTCTCTCCCTCTCACTCTCTCTCTCTTTCTGTCTCTCTCCCTCTCTCTCTCTTTCTCGCTATCTCCATCTCTCTCTCTCACTCTTTCTCTTCCTCACCCTCCTCCCTCTCTCTCTCCCTGTCTCTCTCTCTGTCTCTCTCTCTTTCTCTCTCTCTCCCTCTCGCTCTCTCTCTTTCTCTCTCTCTCCCCCTCGCTCTCTCTTTCTCTCTATCTCCATCTCTCTCTCTCCCTCTCTCTTTCTCTCCCTCACCCTCCTCCCTCTCTCTCTCCCTCTCTCTCTCTCTGTCTCACTCTCTCTCTCTCTCCCTCTCTCCCTCCCCGCTCTCAACACCCGTCTAACCCGCTCCCTCCATTTCCCTTCCAGTTACTGACCCTCGTTTCATCTCAAGTGTTCTGCTGACCACTCCGAATCCCCGTGCTCCAGTCCGGGATTTACTTACAGCCCTCACCCCCCTCCTCTCCGATCCCCGATATCCAGTCCGGGGTTTACTTACAGCCCTCGCCCCCTCCTCTCCGATCCCCGAACTCCAGCCTGGGGTTTAGTTACAGCCCTCGCCCCCTCCTCTCCGACCGGGAGCTCCAGTCCTGGGTTTACTTACAGCCCTCGCCCCCTCCTCTCCGATCCCCGAACTCCAGTCCGGGGTTTAGTTACAGCCCTCGCCCCTCTCTCCGATCCCCGGGCTCCAGTCTGGGGTTTAGTTACAGCCCTCGCCCCCTCCTCTCCGACCGGGAGCTCCAGTCCTGGGTTTACTTACAGCCCTCGCCCCCTCCTCTCCGATCCCTGGCTCCAGTCCGGTGTTTACTTACAGCCCTCGCCCCCTCCTCTCCGATCCCCGAACTCCAGTCTGGGGTTTACTTACAGTCCTCGCCCCCTCCTCTCCGATCCCCGAACTCCAGTCTGGGGTTTACTTACAGTCCTCGCCCCCTCCTCTCCGATCCCCGGGCTCCAGTCCGGGGTTTAGTCACAGCCCTCGCCCCCTGCTCTCCGATCCCCGTGCTCCAGTCCGGGGTTTACTTACAGCCCTCGCCCCCTCCTCTCCGATCCAGGAACTCCATTCCGGGGTTTACTTACAGCCCTCGCCCCCTCCTCTCCGATCCCCGAGCTCCAGTCCGGGTTTACTTACAGCCCTCGCCCCCCTCCTCTCCGATCCCTGAACTCATGTCTGGCGTTTACTTACAGCCCTCGCAACATACCGTTGTAAGATTTTACCCATTGCACGGAAAACCTCCTTGGGCGCTTCCTCTCCAGGTGGAATAGTCTGATAGTTTCCAGCCACCCCCCTGCCCCCCTCCCCCCCATCCCTTCCACCCCGGCATAGCTCAGAGTCTCGACAACACCGGACAGGGCGGTTTTGGAGGGGAGAGGGGAGGTTGGCGATGGAGGAGGTGAACACTTCTCACGCTCTCCTTCCCTCTCCCTCCGCCTCCCCTCCTATCTCACTCTCCCTCTCTCTCACTCTCCCTCTCTTTCTCACCCTCAATATCTCCCTCTTTCTCCCTCTCCCTCCCTCCCTCTCACTCTCTCTCTGTCTCTCTGTCCCTCCCTCCACCTCCCCTCCTCTCTCACTCTCTCTCCCTCTCTCTCTCTTTCTCTCTCTCTCTCTCCCCCCTCTCCTCTTTCCCCCCCTCTCTTCTGTCTCTCCCACCCTCACCTCTCTCTCCTTCTCTCTCTCTCTCTCTCTCCCCTCTCTCTCTCTCTCTCTCTCTCCCCTCTCTCTCTCCCCCCTCTCCTCTCTCTCTTCCCCCCTCCTCTCCCTCACCCTCTCTCCCTCTCTCTCATTCTCACCCTCTCTCCCTCTCTTTCTTTCTCTCTCTCACCCTCTCTCCCTCTCTCTCATTCACTCTCTCTCTTGTTCTCTCTCTCTCACCCTCTCTCCCTCTCTCTATTTCTCTCTCTCAACCTTTCTTGCTCTCTCTCTTTCTCTCTCTCTCTCCCCACTCACACCACCCGTCTAACCCGCTCCCTCCATCTCCCTCCCAGTTACCGACTCTCGTTTGATCTCAAGTGTTCTGCTGACCACTCCGATCCCCAAGCTCCAGTCCGGGATTTACTTACAGCCCTCGCGCCCCCCTCCTCTCCGATCCCCGTGCTCCAGTCTGGGATTTACTTACAGCCCTCGACTCCCTCCTCTCCGATCCATGGGCTCCAGTCCGCGGTTTACTTACAGCCCTCGCCCCCTCCTCTCCGATCCCCGAGTTCCAGTCCGGGGTTTACTTACAGCCCTCGACCCCTCATCTCCGATCCCCGATCTCCAGTCCGGGGTTTACTTACAGCCCTCGCCCCCCCTCCTCTCCGATCCCCGTGCTCCAGTCCGGGGTTTACTTACAGCCCTCGCCCCCTCCTCTCCGATCCCCGTGCTCCAGTCCGGGGTTTACTTACAGCCCTCGCCCCCCCTTCTCTCCGATCCCCGAGCTCCAGTCCGGGGTTTACTTACAGCCCTCGCCCCCTCCTCCCCGATCCCCGAGCTCCAGTGCAGGGTTTAGTTACAGCCCTCGCCCCCTCCTCTCCGATCCCCGAGATCCAGTCCGGGGTTTACTTACAGCCCTTGCCCCCCTCCTCTCCGATCCCCGGGCTCCAGTCCGGGTTTTACTTACAGCCCTCGCCCCCTCATCTCCGATGCCGGAGCTCCTGTCCGGGGTTTACTTACAGCCCTCGCCCCCTCCTCTCCGATCCCCATGCTCCAGTCCGGGGTTTACTTACAGCCCTCGCCCCCTCCTCTCCGATCCCCGATCTCCAGTCCAGAGTTTACTTACAGCCCTCGTCCCCTTCTCTCCAATCCCCTCATTCCAGTCCGGGGTTTACTTACAGCCCTCGCCCCCTCCTCTCCAATTCCATTGGTCCAGTCCAGAGTTTACTTACAGCCCTCGTCCCCTTCTCTCCAATCCCCTCATTCCAGTCCGGGGTTTAGTTACAGCCCTCGCCCCCTCTTCTCCGATCCCCGAGCTCCGATCCGGGGTTTACTTACAGCCCTCGGCCCTCCTCTCT
>NW_027599822.1:17500-20000 GCF_964194155.1 Cetorhinus maximus
ACACAGGAGGAGAGACTTTCTCGCGCGGCGAGTGGTCAGAGTCCGGAAGGCGATGGCCGACAGTTTGTGTAGGGGCGGCAGGTTCAATCGGGGCGTCGATCGAGAGGGAGTCGGATTGTAAATCGGGAAAGGGAGAAGGTGCAGGGGTTTACGGGGAGAAGGAGGTGGAGGGGGGGAAGGAGTGGGACTTGGTGAGTTTCCTGCACATGGGATAGCAGCGCTGAATGCCGGGCTGAATGGCCTCCTTCGGAGCTCGAACGGCTCCAGGGTTTTACAGAGTGGAGGCCTGGGGGGGTAGTGAAGACAGGCTGACCTTCCCCTTGGGCTGGGAGTGACAGGGTGCTCAGACAGAGGAGTGTAAAGGCCCCGTCTCCCATCTCTACACAGATGACATTGTATATGTGGACGATGAGAAGATGAGGAATGAGTACGTACTGAATGAGACCGGACGCATCTACTACGGGACCGAGAAACAGATCGGGGCCCGGACATGGAATTTCGGACAGGTAACGAGGGAGGGACGCACTGTCGGAGGGTCAGTGCTGAGGGAGCGCCGCACTGTCGGAGGGTCAGTGCTGAGGGAGTTGGGCACTGTCGGAGGGTCAGTGCTGAGGGAGTTGGGCACTGTCGGAGAGTCAGTGCTGAGGGAGTTGGGCACTGTCGGAGGGTCAGTGCTGAGGGAGCGCCGCACTGTCGGAGGGTCAGCGCAGAGGGAGAGCCGCACTGTCGGAGGGTCAGTGCTGAGGGAGAGCCGCACTGTCGGAGAGTCAGTGCTGAGGGAGAGCGGCACTGTCGGAGGGTCAGTGCTGAGGGAGAACCGCACTGTCGGAGGGTCAGTGCTGAGGGAGAGCCGCACTGTCGGAGGGTCAGTGCTGAGGGAGTTGGGCACTGTCGGAGGGTCAGTGCTGAGGGAGTTGGGCACTGTCGGAGGGTCAGTGCTGAGGGAGAGCCGCACTGTCGGAGGGTCAGTGCTGAGGGAGCGCCGCACTGTCGGAGGGTCAGTGCTGAGGGAGAGCCGCACTGTCAGAGGGTCAGTGCTGAGGGAGAGCCGCACTGTCGGAGGGTCAGTACTGAGGGAGAGCCGCACTGTCGGAGGGTCAGTACTGAGGGAGCGCCGCACTGTGGGAGGGTCAGCGCTGAGGGAGAGCCGCACTGTCGGAGGGCCGGAGGGTCAGTGCTGAGGGAGTTGGGCACTGTCAGAGGGTCAGTGCTGAGGGAGAGCCGCACTGTCGGAGGGTCAGTGCTGAGGGAGAGCCGCACCGTCGGAGGGTCAGCGCTGAGGGAGAGCCACACTGTCGGAGGGTCAGTGCTGAGGGAGAGCCGCACCGTCGGAGGGTCAGTGCTGAGGGAGAGCCGCACTGTCGGACTGAGAGATAGAGAAGGAGAGATGAGGTGGAGGGAGGGAAGGAGGGCGAGAGGGAATAGAAAAGGAGGGAGCGAGGGTGAAAGGGACTGAAGTGTCGGGAGAGACCGACAGAGGTTAGGGACTGAGGGAGCCAGGTTTGTGACAACGTTGGGAGTATTACGGCCCGGTGAAGTCCTGTTTCTCTCCCTCCCTCCAGTTCTCCAAGGGGATCCTGGAAGCCTGCCTCTTTATGTTGGATCGAAGCAAGATGCCCGTGGCTGGACGAGGGGACGCGGTTAGTGTCGTACGTGTCATCTCGGCCATGGTAAGTCAGCGTGAGCCTGTCTCGCTAGGCCGCACTATGGTATGGTGGGAAGCGAGCAAGCCTGTCCCACTAGGCCACACTATGGTAGGGTGGGTAGAGAGCCTGTCCCACTAGGCCGCACTATGGTACGGGGGGTAGAGAGCCTGTCCTGCTAGGCCGCACTATGGTACGGTGGGTAGAGAGCCTGTCCCACTAGGCCGCACTATGGTACGGGGGGTAGAGAGCCTGTCCTGCTAGGCCGCACTATGGTACGGGGGGTAGAGAGCCTGTCCTGCTAGGCCGCACTATGGTAGGATGGGTAGCGAGCCTGTCCTGCTAGGCCGCACTATGGTACGGTGGGTAGAGAGCCTGTCCCGCTAGGCCGCACTATGGTAGGGTGGGTAGAGAGCCTGTCCCGCTAGGCCGCACTATGGTAGGGTGGGTAGAGAGCCTGTCCCGCTAGGCCGCACTATGGTAGGGTGGGTAGAGAGCCTGTCCCGCTAGGCCGCACTATGGTACGGTGGGTAGACAGCCTGTCCCGCTAGGCCGCACTATGGTACGGTGGGTAGAGAACCTGTCCTGCTAGGCCGCAGTATGGTACGGTGGGTAGCGAGCCTGTCTCGCTAGGCCGCACTATGGTAGGGTGGGTAGTGAGTGAGCCTGTCCCACTAGGCCGCACTATGGCACTGGGGGAAGCGAGCGAGCCTGTCCTACTAGGCCGCACTATGGTAGGGTGGGTAGCGAGCCTGTCTCGCTAGGCCGCACTATGGTACGGTGGGTAGTGAGCCTGTCTCGCTAGGCCGCACTATGGTACGGTGGGTAGAGAGCCTGTCTCGCTAGGCCGCACTATG
>NW_027599823.1:0-21445 GCF_964194155.1 Cetorhinus maximus
GTCCCGTTAAAGGGACAGAGATTGAGATCACGGGGAGGTTAAAGGGACATAGAGTGAGTTAAGGGGAGGGTAAAGGGTCAGAGATTGAGAACATGGGGAGGACAAAGAGCCAGAGAGTGAGATCACGGGGCGGTTAAAGGGCCAGAGAGTTAGATGACAGGGGTAGTTAAAATGACAGAGAATGAGATCACGGGGAGGTTAAAGGGACAGAGAGTGAGATCACGGGGAGGTAAAAGGGACAGAGAGTGATATTACGGGGAGGTTAAAGGGACAGTGAGTGAGATCACGGGGAGGTTAAAGTGACAGAGAGTGAGATCACTGCGAGGTTAAATGGAGAGAGAGTGAGATTACGGGCAGGTTAACGGGACAGTGAGTGAGATCACGGGGACTTTAAAGGGACAGAGAGTGAGATCACGGGGAGGTTAAAGGGACGTTGAGTGAGATAACGGGGAGGTTAAAGGGACAGAGAGAGTGATCACGGGGAGGTTAAAGGGACAGAGAGTGAGATCACGGGGAGGTTAAAGCGACAGAGGGTGAGATCACGGGGAGGTTAAAGGGACAGGGAGTGAGACCACGGGACTGTTAAAGTTACAGAGAGTGAGATCACGGGGAGGTTGCAGGGACAGAGAGTGAGATCACGGGGAGGTTAGAGGGACAAAGATTGAGATCGGGGACAGTCAAAAGGACAAAAAGTGTGAACAGGGACAGTTAAAGGGACAGAGAGTGAGTTAAGGGTAGGTAAAATGGCCAGAGATTGAGATAACGGCTAGGTTAAAGGGACAGAGTGTGAGATCACGGAGATGTTAATGGTACAGAGAGTGAGATCACGGGGAGGTTAAAGGGACAGAGTTTTAGATGACGGGGAGGTTAAAAGGACAGAGACTGAGATCACGGGGAGGTTAAAGGGACAGAGAGAGAGATCACAGGGAGTTTAAATGGACAGAAACTGAGATCACGGGGATGTTATAGGGACAGAGAGTGACATCACAGGGAGGTTAGAGGGACAGAGAGTGAGATCACGGGGATGTTAAAGGGACAGAGATTGAGATCACGGGGAGGTTAAAGGGACAGAGAGTGAGTTAAGGGGAGGTTAAAGGACCAGAGATTTAGAACATGGGGAGGTTAAAGAGACAGAGAGTGAGATCACGGGGCGGTTAAAGGGCCAGAGAGTTAGATGATGGGGAGGTTAAAAGGACAGAGACAAGATCACGGGGAGGTTAAAGGGACAGAGAGAGAGATCACGGGGACTTAAAAAGGACAGAGACTGAGATCACGGGGAGGTTAAAGGGACAGAGAGAGAGATCACGGGGAGGTTTAACGTACACAGATTGAGATCACGGGGAGGTTAAAGGGACAGTGAGTGAAATCACGGGGAGTTAAAAGGGATAGAGAGTGAGATCACGGGGACGTTACAGGGACAAAGACTGAGATCACGGGGAGGTTAAAGGGACAGTGAGTGAGATCATGGGGAGGTTAAAGGGACAGAGAGTGAGATCACTGCGAGGTTAAATGGAGAGAGAGTGAGATTACGGGCAGGTTAACGGGACAGTGAGTGAGATCACGGGGAGTTTAAAGGGACTGAGAGTGAGATCACGGGGAGGTTAAAGGGACGTTGAGTGAGATAACGGGGAGGTTAAAGGTACAGAGAGAGTGATCACGGGGAGGTTGCAGGGACAGAGAGTGAGATCACGGGGAGGTTAGAGGGACAAAGATTGAGATCGGGGACAGTCAAAAGGACAAAAAGTGTGAACAGGGACAGTTAAAGGGACTGAGAGTGTGTTAAGGGTAGGTAAAATGGCCAGAGATTGAGATAACGGCTAGGTTAAAGGGACAGAGTGTGAGATCACGGAGATGTTAATGGTACAGAGAGTGAGATCACGGGGAGGTTAAAGGGACAGAGTTTTAGATGACGGGGAGGTTAAAAGGACAGAGACTGAGATCACGGGGAGGTTAAAGGGACAGAGAGAGAGATCACAGGGAGTTTAAATGGACAGAAACTGAGATCACGGGGATGTTATAGGGACAGAGAGTGAGATCACGGGGATGTTAAAGGGACAGAGATTGAGATCACGGGGAGGTTAAAGGGACAGAGAGTGAGTTAAGGGGAGGTTAAAGGACCAGAGATTTAGAACATGGGGAGGTTAAAGAGACAGAGAGTGAGATCACGGGGCGGTTAAAGGGCCAGAGAGTTAGATGACGGGGAGGTTAAAAGGACAGAGACAAGATCACGGGGAGGTTAAAGGGACAGAGAGAGAGATCACGGGGACTTAAAAAGGACAGAGACTGAGATCACGGGGAGGTTAAAGGGACAGAGAGAGAGATCACGGGGAGGTTTAACGTACACAGATTGAGATCACGGGGAGGTTAAAGGGACAGTGAGTGAAATCACGGGGAGTTAAAAGGGATAGAGAGTGAGATCACGGGGACGTTACAGGGACAAAGACTGAGATCACGGGGAGGTTAAAGGGACAGAGAGTGAGATCACGGGGAGGTTAAAGGGGTAGAGAGTGAGTTCACGGGGACGTTAAAGTGACAGAGAGTGAGATCACGGGGTGGTTAAAGTGGCTGAGAGTGAGATCACGGGGAGGTTAAAGGGACAGAGAGTGAGATTACAGGGAGGTTAAAGGGACAGTGAGTGAGATCACGGGGAGGTTAAAGGGACAGAGAGTGAGATCAAGGGGAGGTTCAATGGACAGAGAGTAAGATCACGGGGAGGTTAAAGGGACAGAGAGTGAGATCACGAGGTGGTTAAAGGTACAGATAGTGAGATCACGGGGATGTTATAGGGACAGAGGGTGAGATCACGGGGAGGTTAAAGGGACTTGGAGTGAGATCACGGGAGGGTTAAAGGGACAGAGAGTGAGATCACGGGGAGGTTAAAGGGACAGAAACTGAGATCACGGGGATGTTATAGGGACAGAGAGTGACATCACGGGGAGGTTAGAGGGACAGAGAGTGAGATCACGGGGATGTTAAAGGGACAGAGATTGAGATCACGGGGAGGTTAAAGGGACATAGAGTGAGTTAAGGGGAGGTTAAAGGACCAGAGATTTAGAACATGGGGATGTTAAAGAGACAGAGAGTGAGATCACGGGGCGGTTAAAGGGCCAGAGAGTTAGATGACGGGGAGGTTAAAAGGACAGAGACAAGATCACGGGGAGGTTAAAGGGACAGAGAGAGAGATCACGGGGACTTTAAAAGGACAGAGACTGAGATCACGGGGAGGTTAAAGGGACAGAGAGAGAGATCACGGGGAGGTTTAACGTACACAGATTGAGATCACGGGGAGGTTAAAGGGACAGTGAGGGAAATCACGGGGAGTTAAAATGGAATGAGAGTGAGATCACGCGGATGTTACAGGGACAGAGACTGAGATCACGGGGAGGTTAAAGGGACAGAGAGTGAGATCACGGGGAGGTTAAAGGGGTAGAGAGTGAGTTCACGGGGACGTTAAAGTGACAGAGAGTGAGATCACGGGGTGGTTAAAGTGGCTGAGAGTGAGATCAAGGGGAGGTTAAAGGGACAGAGAGTGAGATTACAGGGAGGTTAAAGGGACAGTGAGTGAGATCACGGGGAGGTCAAAGGGACAGAGAGTGAGATCAAGGGGAAGTTAAATGGACAGAGAGTAAGATCACAGGGAGGTTAAAGGGACAGAGAGTGAGATCACGGGGTGGTTAAAGGTACAGATAGTGAGATCACGGGGATGTTATAGGGACAGAGGGTGAGATCACGGGTATGTTATAGGGACAGAGGGTGAGATCACGGGGAGGTTAAAGGGACTTGGAGTGAGATCACGGGAGGGTTAAAGGGAAAGAGAGTGAGATCAGGGGAAGTTAAAGGGACAGAAGCTGAGATCACGGGGATGTTATAGGGACAGAGAGTGACATCACGGGGAGGTTAGAGGGACAGAGAGTGAGATCACGGGGATGTTAAAGGGACAGAGATTGAGATCACGGGGAGGTTAAAGGGACCGAGATTCAGTTAAGGGGAGGTTAAAGGGCCAGAGATTGAGAACACGTCGAGGTAAAAGGGACAGAGAGTGAAATCACGGGGAGGTTAAAGGGACAGAGAGTGAGATAACGGGGAGTTAATGGGACAGAGAGTGAGATCACGGGGCAGTTAAAGGGCCAGAGAGTTAGATGACGGGGAGGTTAAAAGGACAGAGACAAGATCACGGGGAGGTTAAAGGGACAGAGAGAGAGATCACGGGGAGGTTAAACGTACACAGATTGAGATCACGGGGAGGTTAAAGGGACAGTGAGTGAAATCACGGGGAGTTAAAAGGGATAGAGAGTGAGATCACGGGGACGTTACAGGGACAGAGACTGAGATCACGGGGAGGTTAAAGGGACAGAGAGTGAGATCACGGGGAGGTTAAAGCGGTAGAGAGTGAGTTCATGGGGACGTTAAAGTGACAGAGAGTGAGATCACGGGGAGGTTAAAGGGACAGGGAGTGAGATTACGGGGAGGTTAAAGGGACAGTGAGTGAGATCACGGGGAGGTTAAAGGGACAGAGAGTGAGATCAAGGTGAGGTTAAAGGGACAGAGAGTGAGATCACGGGGATGTTATAGGGACAGAGGGTGAGATCACGGGGAGGTTAAAGGGACTTGGAGTGAGATCACGGGAGGGTTAAAGGGACAGAGAGTGAGATCACGGGAGGGTTAAAGGGACAGAGAGTGAGATTACGGGGAGGTTAAAGGGACAGAGATTGAGATCACTTGGAGGTTAAAGGGACAGAGAGTGAGTTAAGGGGAGGTTAAAGGGCCAGAGATTGAGAACACGGCGAGGTTAAAGGAACAGAGACTGAGATCACGGGGAGATTAAAGGGATAGAGAGAGAGATCACGGGGAGTTTAAAAGGACAGAGACTGAGATCACGGGGAGTTAAAGGGACAGAGAGTGAGATCAGTGGAGGGTAAAAGGAACAGAGAGTGAAATCACGGGGAGGTTTAAAGGACGGAGAGTGAGATCACGTGGAGGTTAAAGGGACAGAGAATGAGATTACGGGGAGGTTAAAGGGACAGAGAGTGAGATTACGGGAGGGTAAATGGAACAGAGAGTGAGATCACGGGGAGGTAAAAAGGACGGAGAGTGAGATCACGTGGAGGTTAAAGGGACCGAGAGTGAGATTACGGGGAGGTTAAAGGGACAGAGAGTGAGATCACGGGAGGGTAAAAGGAACAGAGAGTGAGATCACGGGGAGGTTAAAAGGACGGAGAGAGAGATCACGGGGAGGTTAAAAGGACAGAGAGTGAGATCACGGAGAAGTTAAAGGGACAGAGAGTGAGATCACGGGGAGGTTCAAGGGACAGAGAGTGAGATCACAGGGATGTTAAAGGGACAGAAGGTGACATCAGGCGGAGGTTAAAGTGACAGAGAGTGAGAACAAGGACAGTGAAAGGGACAGAGATTGAGATCAGGGACTGTTAAAGGGATAGTGATTGAGATCAGGCGCAGTTAAAGGGACAGAGAGTGAGAGCAGGGACAGTGAAAGGGACAGAGAGTGAGATCACGTGGAGGTTAAAGCTACAGAGATTGTGATCGGGCACATTTAAAGGGACAGAGAGTGAGAACAGGTACCGTGAAAGGAACAGAGAGTAAGATCATGGGGAGTTTAAGGGGACAGAGCGTGAGATCACGGGGAGGTTAAAGGGACAGAGTGTTTGATCTGGCGGAGGTTATAGGGAAAGTGAGTGACTTCTCGGGGAGGTTAAACGGACAGAGAGTGAGATCACGGGGAAGTTATAGGGACAGAGATTGAGATCACGGGCACGTTAAAGGGACAGAGAGTGAGATCACAGCGAGGCTAAAGGGCCAGATAGTGGGATCACGGGGCGGTTAAAGGGCGAGAGAGTTAGATGACGGGGAGTTTAAAAGGACAGAGACAAGATCACGGGGAGGTTAAAGGGACAGAGAGAGAGATCACGGGGACTTTAAAAGGACAGAGACTGAGATCACGGGGAGGTTAAAGGGCCAGAGAGAGAGATCACGGGGAGGTTTAACGTACACAGATTGAGATCACGGGGAAGTTAAAGGGACAGTGAGGGAAATCACGGGGAGTTAAAAGGGATAGGGGGTAAGATCACGGGGACGTTACAGGGACAGAGACTGAGATCACAGGGAGGTTAAAGGGACAGAGAGTGAGATCATGGGGAGGTTAAAGGGGTAGAGAGTGAGTTCACGGGGACGTTAAAGTGACAGAGAGTGAGATCACGGGGAGGTTAAAGTGGCTGAGAGTGAGATCACGGGGAGGTTAAAGGGACAGAGAGCGAGATTACGGGGAGGTTAAAGGGACAGTGAGTGAGATCACGGGGAGGTTAAAGGGACAGAGAGTGAGATCAAGGGGAGGTTAAATGGACAGAGAGTAAGATCACGGGGAGGGTAAAGGGACAGAGAGTGAGATCACGGGGAGGTTAAACGTACAGATAGTGAGATCACGGGGAGGTTAAAGGGACAGAGAGTGAGATCACGGGGAGGTTAAAGGGGTAGAGAGTGAGTTCACGGGGACGTTAATGTGACAGAGAGTGAGATCACGGGGAGGTACAAGGGACAGGGAGTGAGATTACGGGGAGGTTAAAGGGACAGTGAGTGAGATGACGGGGAGGTTAAAGGGACAGAGAGTGAGATCAAGGGGAGGTTAAATGGACAGAGAGTAAGATCACGGGGAGGTTAAAGGGACAGAGAGTGAGATCACGGGGATGTTATAGGGACAGAGGGTGAGATCACGGGGAGGTTAAAGGGACTTGGAGTGAGATCACGGGAGGGTTAAATGGACAGAGAGTGAGATCACGGGGAGGTTAAAGGGACAGAGAGTGAGATCACCGGGAGGTTTAAGGGACAGAGAGTGAGATCACATGGAGGTTAAAAGGACAGAGAGCAAGATTACGGGGAGGTTAAAGGTACAGATAGTGAGATCACGGGGATGTTATAGGGATAGAGGGTGAGATCACGGGGAGGTTAAAGGTACTTGGAGTGAGATCACGGGAGGGTTTATGGGACAGAGAGTGAGATCTCGGGGAAGTTAAAGGGACAGAGAGTGAGATCAAGGGGAGGTTAAAGGGACAGAGAGTGAGATCAAGGGGAGGTTAAAGGGACAGAGATTGAGATCACGGAGATGTTAAAGGGACAGAGAGTGAGATCACGGTGAGATTAAAGGGACAGAGAGTGAGATCACGGAGAGGTTAAAGGGACAGAAATTGAGATCACGGGGAGGCTAAAGGGCCAGAGATTGAGATCACGGGCACGTTAAAGGGACAGAGAATCAGATCATGGGGAGGTTAAGGGGCCAGATAGTGAAATCACGGGGAGGTAATAGGGACAGAGAGTGAGATAACGGGGAGTTAATGGGACAGAGAGTGAGATCACGGGGAGGTTAAAGGGCCAGAGAGTTAGATGACGGGGAGGTTAAAAGGACAGAGACAAGATCACGGGGAGGTTAAAGGGACAGAGAGAGAGATCACAGGGACTTTAAAAGGACAAAGATTGAGATCACGGGGAGGTTAAAGGGACAGAGAGTGAGATCACGGGGAGCTAAGAGGGACAGGGAGTGAGATTACGGGGACGTTAAAGGGACAGTGAGTGAGATCACTGGGAGGTTAAAGGGACAGAGAGTGAGATCAAGGAGAGGTTAAATGGACAGAGAGTAAGATCACGGGGAGGTTAAAGGGACAGAGAGTGAGATCACGGGGAGATTAAAGGTACAGATAGTGAGATCACGGTGATGTTATAGGGACAGAGGGTGAGATCACGGGGAGGTTAAAGGGACTTGGAGTGAGATCACGGGAGGGATAAAGGGACAGAGAGTGAGATCACGGGGAAGTTAAAGTGACAGAGTGTGAGATCGAGGGGAGGTTAAAGGGACAGAGATTGAGATGACGGGGAGGTTAAAGGGACAGAGATTGAGATCAAGGGGAGGTTAAAGGGACAAAGAGTGAGATCACGGGGAGGTTAAAGGGACAGAGAGTGAGATCACGGGGAGGTTTAAGGGACAGAGAGTGAGATCACTTGGAGGTTAAAGGGACAGAGAGCGAGATTACGGGGAGGTTAAAGGGACAGTGAGTGAGATGACGGGGAGGTTAAAGGGACAGAGAGTGAGATCAAGGGGAGGTTAAATGGACAGAGAGTAAGATCACGGGGAGGTTAAAGGGACAGAGAGTGAGATCACGGGGAGGTTAAAGGTACAGATAGTGAGATCACGGGGATGTTATAAGGACAGAGGGTGAGATCACGGGGAGGTTAAAGGGACTTGGAGTGAGATCACGGGAGGGTTTATGGGACAGAGAGTGAGATCACGGGGAAGTTAAAGGGACAGAGAGTGAGATCAAGGGGAGGTTAAAGGGACAGAGATTGAGATCACGGGGAGGTTAAAGGGACAGAGATTGAGATCAAGGGGAGGTTAAAGGGACAAAGAGTGAGATCACGGGGAGGTTAAAGGGACAGAGAGTGAGATCACGGGGAGGTTTAAGGGACAGCGAGTGAGATCACTTGGAGGTTAAAGGGACAGAGAGTGAGTTAAGGGGAGGTTAAAGGGACAGAGATTGAGAACACGGCGAGGTTAAAGGAACAGAGAGTGAGGTCACGGAGATGTTAAAGGGACAGAGAGTGAGATCACGGGGAGATTAAAGGGACAGAGAGTGAGATCACGGGTCGATTAAAGAGACAGTGAGTGAGATCACGGGGAGGTTAAAGGGACACAGCCTGATATCACTGGGTTTTTTAAAGGACAGAGAGTGAGATCACGGGGAGGTTAAATGGACAGAAATTGAGATCACGGGGAGGCTAAAGGGCCAGAGATTGAGATCACGGGCACGTTAAAGGGACAGAGAATCAGATCATGCGGAGGTTAAGGGGCCAGATAGTGAAATCACGGGGAGGTAAAAGGGACAGAGAGTGAAATCACGGGGAGGTTAAAGGGCCAGAGAGTTAAATGACTGGGTGGTTAAAAGGACAGAGACAAGATCACGGGGAGGTTAAAGGGACAGAGAGAGAGATCACAGGGAGTTTAAAAGGACAGAGACTGAGATCACGGGGAGGTTAAAGGGACAGAGAGTGAGTTCACGGGGAGGTAAGAGGGACAGGGAGTGAGATTACGGGGAGGTTAAAGGGACAGTGAGTGAGATCACGGGGAGGTTAAAGGGACAGAGAGTGAGATCAAGGAGAGGTTAAATGGACAGAGAGTAAGATCACGGGGAGGTTAAAGGGACAGAGAGTGAGATCACGGGGAGATTAAAGGTACAGATAGTGAGATCACGGGGATGTTATAGGGACAGAGGGTGAGATCACAGGGAGGTTAAAGGGACTTGGAGTGAGATCACGGGAGGGTTAAAGGGACAGAGAGTGAGATCACGGGGAAGTTAAAGTGACAGAGATTGAGATCAAGGGGAGGTTTAAGGGACAAAGAATGAGATCACGGGGAGGTTAAAGGGACAGAGAGTGAGATCACGGGGAGGTTTAAGGGACAGAGAGTGAGTTAAGGGGAGGTTAAAGGGCCAGAGATTGAGAACACGGAGATGTTCAAGGGACAGAGAGTGAGATCACGGGGAGGTTTGAAGGACTGAGAGTGAGATCACGTGGAGGTTAAAGGGACAGAGAATGAGATTACGGGGAGGTTAAAGGGACAGAGAGTGAGATCACGGGAGGGTAAAAGGAACAGAGAGTGAGATCACGGGGAGGTTAAAAGGACGGAGAGAGAGATCACGGGGATGTTAAAAGGAAAGAGAGTGAGATCACAGAGAAGTTAAAGGGACAGAGAGTGAGATCACGGGGAGGTTCAAGGGACAGAGAGTGAGATCACAGGGATGTTAAAGGGACAGAAGGTGACATCGGGGGAGGTTAAAGTGACAGAGAGTGTGAACAAGGACATTGAAAGGGACAGAGATTGAGATCAGGGACTGTTAAAGGGATAGTGATTGAGATCAGGCGCAGTTAAAGGGACAGAGAGTGAGAGCAGGGACAGTGAAAAGGACAGAGAGTGAGATCACATGGAGGTTAAAGCTACAGAGATTGTGATCGGGCACATTTAAAGGGACAGAGTGAGAACAGGTACCGTGAAAGGAACAGAGAGTAAGATCATGGGGAGTTTAAGGGGACAGAGCGTGAGATCACGGGGAGGTTAAAGGGACAGAGAGTGTGATCTGGGGGCGGTTAAAGGGACAGAGAGTGTGATCACGGGTAGGTTTAACGGACAGAAATTGAGATCACGGGGAGGTTAAAGGGCCAGAGATTGAGATCACGGGGATGTTATAGGGACAGAGAGTGACATCACGGGGAGGTTAGAGGGACAGAGAGTGAGATCACGGGGATGTTAAAGGGACAGAGATTGAGATCACGGGGAGGTTAAAGGGACAGAGAGTGAGTTAAGGGGAGGTTAAAGGACCAGAGATTTAGAACATGGGGATTTTAAAGAGACAGAGAGTGAGATCACGGGGCGGTTAAAGGGCCAGAGAGTTAGATGACGGGGAGGTTAAAAGGACAGAGAGTGATATCACTGGGTGGTTTAAAGGACAGAGAGTGAGATCACGGGGAGGTTAAAGGGACAGAAATTGAGATCACGGGGAGGTTAAAGGGCCAGAGATTGAGATCACGGGGAGGTTAAAGGGACAGAGAGTGAGATAACGGGGAGTTAATCGGACAGAGAGTGAGATCATGGGGAGGTTAAAGGGACAGAGTGTGAGTTCACGGGGACGTTAAAGGGACAGAGAGTGAGATCACGGGGAGGTTAAAGGGACAGAGAGTGAGTTCAGGGGACGTTAAAGTGACAGAGAGTGAGATCACGGGGAGGTTAAAGGGACAGAGAGTGAGATTACGGGGAGGTTAAAGGGACAGTGAGTGAGATCACGGGGAGGTTAAATGGACAGAGAGTGAGATCAAGGGGAGGTTAAATGGACAGAGAGTGAGATCACGGGGAGTTAAAAGGGATAGAGAGTGAGATCACGGGGAGGTTAAAGGGACAGAAATTGAGATCACGGGGAGGTTAAAGGGCCAGAGATTGAGATCACGGGGAGGTTAAAGGGACAGAGAGTGAGATAACGGGGAGTTAATCGGACAGAGTGTGAGATCATGGGGAGGTTAAAGGGACAGAGTGTGAGTTCACGGGGACGTTAAAGGGACAGAGAGTGAGATCACGGGGAGGTTAAAGGGACAGAGAGTGAGTTCAGGGGACGTTAAAGTGACAGAGAGTGAGATCACGGGGAGGTTAAAGGGACAGAGAGTGAGATTACGGGGAGGTTAAAGGGACAGTGAGTGAGATCACGGGGAGGTTAAATGGACAGAGAGTGAGATCAAGGGGAGGTTAAATGGACAGAGAGTGAGATCACGGGGAGTTAAAAGGGATAGAGAGTGAGATCACGGGGAGGTTAAAGGGACAGAGAGTGAGATCACGGGGAGGTTAAAGGGGTAGAGAGTGAGTTCACGGGGACGTTAATGTGACAGAGAGTGAGATCACGGGGAGGTTAAAGGGACAGGGAGTGAGATTACGGGGAGGTTAAAGGGACAGTGAGTGAGATGACGGGGAGGTTATAGGGACAGAGGGTGAGATCACGGGGAGGTTAAAGGGACTTGGAGTGAGATCACGGGAGGGTTAAAGGGACAGAGAGTGAGATCACGGGGAGGTTAAAGGGACAGAGAGTGAGATCACCGGGAGGTTTAAGGGACAGAGAGTGAGATCACATGGAGGTTAAAAGGACAGAGAGCAAGATTACGGGGAGGTTAAAGGTACAGATAGTGAGATCACGGGGATGTTATAGGGATAGAGGGTGAGATCACGGGGAGGTTAAAGGTACTTGGAATGAGATCACGGGAGGGTTTATGGGACAGAGAGTGAGATCACGGGGAAGTTAAAGGGACAGAGAGTGAGATCAAGGGGAGGTTAAAGGGACAGAGATTGAGATCACGGGGAGGTTAAAGGGACAGAGATTGAGATCAAGGGGAGGTTAAAGGGACAAAGAGTGAGATCACGGGGAGGTTAAAGGGACAGAGAGTGAGATCACGGGGAGGTTTAAGGGACAGAGAGTGAGATCACTTGGAGGTTAAAGGGACAGAGAGTGAGTTAAGGGGAGGTTAAAGGGACAGAGATTGAGAACACGGCGAGGTTAAAGGAACAGAGAGTGAGGTCACGGAGATGTTAAAGGGACAGAGAGTGAGATCACGGTGAGATTAAAGGGACAGAGAGTGAGATCACGGGTAGATTAAAGGGACAGTGAGTGAGATCACGGGGAGGTTAAAGGGACACAGCGTGATATCACTGGGTGGTTTAAGGGACAGAGAGTGAGATCACGGAGAGGTTAAAGGGACAGAAATTGAGATCACGGGGAGTCGAAAGGGCCAGAGATTGAGATCACGGGCACGTTAAAGGGACAGAGAATCAGATCATGGGGAAGTTAAGGGGCCAGATAGTGAAATCACGGGGAGGTAATAGGGACAGAGAGTGAAATCACGGGGAGGTTAAAGGGACAGAGAGTGAGATAACGGGGAGTTAACGCGACAGAGAGTGAGATCACGGGGCAGTTAAATGGCCAGAGAGTTAGATGACGGGGAGGTTAAAAGGACAGAGACAAGATCACGGGGAGGTTAAAGGGACAGAGAGTGAGATCACGGGGAGCTAAGAGGGACAGGGAGTGAGATTACGGGGACGTTAAAGGGACAGTGAGTGAGATCACTGGGAGGTTAAAGGGACAGAGAGTGAGATCAAGGAGAGGTTAAATGGACAGAGAGTAAGATCACGGGGAGGTTAAAGGGACAGAGAGTGAGATCACGGGGAGATTAAAGGTACAGATAGTGAGATCACGGGGATGTTATAGGGACAGAGGGTGAGATCACGGGGAGGTTAAAGGGACTTGGAGTGAGATCACGGGAGGGATAAAGGGACAGAGAGTGAGATCACGGGGAAGTTAAAGTGACAGAGTGTGATATCAAGGGGAGGTTAAAGGGACAGAGATTGAGATCACGGGGAGGTTAAAGGGACAGAGATTGAGATCAAGGGGAGGTTAAAGGGACAGAGAGTGAGATCATGGGGAGGTTTAAGGGACAGCGAGTGAGATCACTTGGAGGTTTAAGGGACAGAGAGTGAGTTAAGGGGAGGTTAAAGGGCCAGAGATTGAGAACACGGCGAGGTTAAAGGAACAGAAAGTGAGGTCACGGAGATGTTAAAGGGACAGAGAGTGAGATCACGGGGAGATTAAAGGGACAGAGAGTGAGATCACGGGTCGATTAAAGAGGCAGTGAGTGAGATCATGGGGAGGTTAAAGGGACACAGCGTGATATCACTGGGTTTTATAAAGGACAGAGAGTGAAATCACGGGGAGGTTAAATGGACAGAAATTGAGATCACGGGGAGGCTAAAGGGCCAGAGATTGAGATCACGGGCACGTTAAAGGGACAGAGAATCAGATCATGGGGAGGTTAAGGGGCCAGATAGTGAAATCACGGGGAGGTAAAAGGGACAGAGAGTGAAATCACGGGGAGGTTAAAGGGACAGAGAGTGAGATAACGGGGAGTTAATGGGACAGAGAGTGAGATCACGGGGCAGTTAAAGGGCCAGAGAGTTAAATGACGGGGTGGTTAAAAGGACAGAGACAAGATCACGGGGAAGTTAAAGGGACAGAGAGAGAGATCACAGGGAGTTTAAAAGGACAGAGACTGAGATCACGGGGAGGTTAAAGGGACAGAGAGTGAGATCACGGGGAGGTAAGAGGGACAGGGAGTGAGATTACGGGGAGGTTAAAGGGACAGTGAGTGAGATCACGGGGAGGTTAAAGGGACAGAGAGTGAGATCAAGGAGAGGTTAAATGGACAGAGAGTAAGATCACGGGGAGGTTAAAGGGACAGAGAGTGAGATCACGGGGAGATTAAAGGTACAGATAGTGAGATCACGGGGATGTTATAGGGACAGAGGGTGAGATCACAGGGAGGTTAAAGGGACTTGGAGTGAGATCACGGGAGGGTTAAAGGGACAGAGAGTGAGATCACGGGGAAGTTAAAGTGACAGAGTGTGAGATCAAGGGGAGGTTAAAGGGACAGAGATTGAGATGACGGGGAGGTTAAAGGGACGGAGATTGAGATCAAGGGGAGGTTAAAGGGACAAAGAATGAGATCACGGGGAGGTTAAAGGGACAGAGAGTGAGATCACGGGGAGGTTTAAGGGACAGAGAGTGAGATCACGGGGAAGTTAAAGTGACAGAGTGTGAGATCAAGGGGAGGTTAAAGGGACAGAGATTGAGATGACGGGGAGGTTAAAGGGACAGAGATTGAGATCAAGGGGAGGTTAAAGGGACAAAGAATGAGATCACGGGGAGGTTAAAGGGACAGAGAGTGAGATCACGGGGAGGTTTAAGGGACAGAGAGTGAGTTAAGGGGAGGTTAAAGGGCCAGAGATTGAGAACACGGAGATGTTCAAGGGACAGAGAGTGAGATCACGGGGAGGTTTGAAGGACGGAGAGTGAGATCACGTGGAGGTTAAAGGGACAGAGAATGAGATTACGGGGAGGTTAAAGGGACAGAGAGTGAGATCACGGGAGGGTAAAATGACCAGAGAGTGAGATCACGGGGAGGTTAAAAGGACGGAGAGAGAGATCACGGGGAGGTTAAAAGGAAAGAGAGTGAGATCACGGAGAAGTTAAAGGGACAGAGAGTGAGATCACGGGGAGGTTCAAGGGACAGAGAGTGAGATCACGGGGAGGTTAAAGGGACAGAGATTGAGATCAAGGGGAGGTTAAAGGGACAGAGAGTGTGATCTGGGGGAGGTTAAAGGGACAGAGAGTGAGATCACGGGTAGGTTAAACGGACAGAAATTGAGATCACGGGGAGGTTAAAGGGCCAGAGATTGAGATCACGGGGATGTTATAGGGACAGAGAGTGACATCACGGGGAGGTTAGAGGGACAGAGAGTGAGATCACGGGGATGTTAAAGGGACAGAGATTGAGATCACGGGGAGGTTAAAGGGACAGAGAGTGAGTTAAGGGGAGGTTAAACGACCAGAGATTTAGAACATGGGGATGTTAAAGAGACAGAGAGTGAGATCACGGGGCGGTTAAAGGGCCAGAGAGTTAGATGACGGGGAGGTTAAATGGACAGAGAGTGATATCACTGGGTGGTTTAAAGGAAAGAGAGTGAGATCACGGGGAGGTTAAAGGGACAGAAATTGAGATCACGGGGAGGTTAAAGGGCCAGAGATTGAGATCACGGGGAGGTTAAAGGGCCAGATAGTGAAATCACGGGGAGGTTAAAGGGACAGAGAGTGAGATAACGGGGAGTTAATCGGACAGAGAGTGAGATCATGGGGGGGTTAAAGGGACAGAGTGTGAGTTCACGGGGACGTTAAAGGGACAGAGAGTGAGATCACGGGGAGGTTAAAGGGACTGAGAGTGAGATCACGGGGAGTTTAAAGGGACTGAAAGTGAGATCACGGGGAGGTTAAAGGGACAGAGAGTGAGTTCAGGGGACGTTAAAGTGACAGAGAGTGAGATCACGGGGAGGTTAAAGGGACAGAGAGTGAGATTACGGGGAGGTTAAAGGGACAGTGAGTGAGATCTCGGGGAGTTTAAAGGGACTGAGAGTTAGATCACGATGAGGTTTAAGGGACAGAGAGTGAAATCACGTTCAGGTTAAAGGGACAGAGAGTGAGATAACGGGGAGGTTAAAGGGACAGTGAGTGAGATCACAGGGAGGTTAAAGGGACAGAGAGTGAGATCACGGGGAGGTTAAAGGGACAGAGAGTGAGATCATGGGGAGGTTAAAGGTACAGAGAGTGAGATTACGGGGAGGTTAAAGGGACAGAGAGTGAGTTAAGGGTAGGTAAAAGGGCCAGAGATTGAGAACACGGCGAGGTTAAAGGGACAGAGAGTGAGATCACGGAGATGTTAATGGGACAGAGAGTGAGATCACGGAGAGGTTAAAGGGACAGTGAGTGAGATCACGGGGATGTTAAAGGGACTGAGATTGAGATCACGGGGAGGTTAAAGGGACAGAGAGAGAGATCACGGGGAGTTTAAAAGTTCGAGACTGAGATCATGGGGAGGTTAAAGGGACAGAGAGAGAGATCACGGGGAGGTTAAACGCACACAGAGTGAGATCACGGGGAGTTAAAGGGAAAGAGACTGAGATCGCGGAGATGTTAAAGGGACAGTGAGTGAGATCACGGGGACCTTACGGGGACAGAGGATGAGATCACAGGGATGTTAATGGGACAGAGAGTGAGATCACGGGGAGGTTAAAGGGACAGAGAGTGAAATCACGTGGAGGTTAAACGTACGCAGAGTGAGATCATGGGGAGGTTAAAGGGACAGAGAGTGAAATCACGGGGAGGTTAAAGGGTCAGAGAGTGAGATCACAGGGAGGCAAAAGGGACAGAGATTGCGATCACGGGGAGGTTAAAAGGACAGAGAGTGAGATCACGGGGAGGTTAAACGGACTGAGATTGAGAACATGGGGAGGTTAAAGAGACAGAGAGTGAGATCACGGGAAGGCTAAAGGGCCAAAGATTGAGATCACGGGCACGTTAAAGGGACAGAGCGTAAATCACGGGGAGGTTAAAGGGCCAGATAGTGAGAACACGGGGAGGTTAAAGGGACAGAGAGTGTGATCGTGGGGAGGTTAAAGGGGCAGAGAGTGAGTTCACGGGGAGGTTAAAGTGACAGAGAGTGAGATCACGGGGAGGTTAAAGGGACACAGAGTGAGATCACGGGGAGGTTAAAGAGACAGTGACTGAGATCACGGGGAGGTTAAAGGGACTGAGAGTGAGCTCACGGGGAGGTTAAAGGGACAGCGAGTTAGATAACGGGGAGGTTAAATGGACAGAAATTGAGATCACGGGGAGTTATTGGGACAGAGAGTGAGAACAGGGAAAGTGAAAGGGACAGAGATTGAGATCAGGGACCTTTAAAGGGAGATCGGTCACAGTTAAAGGGACAGAGAGTGAGATCAGATAAAGTGAAAGGGACAGAGAGTGAGATCACGGGGAGGTCAAAGGGACAGAGAGTGTGATCTGGGGGAGGTTATAGAGAAAGTGACTGACTTCTCGGGGAGGTTAAAGGGACAGAGAGCGAGATCACAGGGAGGATAAAGGAACAGAGAGTGAGATCACGGGGAGGTTAAAGGGACAGAGAGTGAGATCACGGGCAGGTTAAAGGGCCAGAGAGTTAGATGACGGGGAGCATTAAAGGACAGAGAGTGAGGTCACGGGGAGGTTAACGGGACAGAGAGTGAGATCACGGGTGGGTTAAAGGGACAGTGAGTGAGATCACGGGGAGGTTAAAGGGCTAGAAAGTTAGATGACGGGGAGGTTATAAGGACAGAGAATGAGATCACGGGGAGGTTATAGGGACAGAGATTGAGATCAAGGGAAGGTTAACGGGACAGAGAGTGAGATCACCGTGAGGTTAATTGGACAGAGAGTGAGATCACGGGCAGGTTAATAGGAATGAGAGTGAGAGCACGGGGAGGTTAACGGGACAGAGAGTGAGATGACGGGGAGGTTAAAGGGACAGAGAGTGAGATCACGGGGAGGTTAATGTGACAGAGAGTGAGATCACGGGGAGGCTAAATGGAAAGAGAGTGAGATCACTGGGAATTTAAAGGGACAGAGATTTAGATCACGGGGAGGTTAAAGCGACAGAGAGAAATCACGAGGTGGTTAAAGGGAAAGAGTGCTAAATCAGGGAGGTTAAAGGGACAGAGAGTGAGATCACTGGTAAGTTAAAGGGACAGAGAGCGATTATGGGGAGGTTTAAGCGACAGAGAGTGAGATCACGGGGAGGTTAAAGGGACAGAGAGTGAGATCACAGGGAGGCTAAAGGTACAGAGATTGAGTTCACGAGTCGGTTAAAGGGACAGAGAGTGAGATCACGGGGAGGATAACTGGACAGTGTGTGCTATCACGGGGAGGTTAAAGGGACAGAGAATGAGATCACAGGGATGTTAAAGGGACAGAAGGTGACATCAAGGGGAGGTTAAAGTGACAGAGAGTGAGAACAAGGACAGTGAAAGGGACAGAGATTGAGATCAGGGACTGTTAAAGGGATAGTGATTGAGATCAGGCGCAGTTAAAGGGACAGAGAGTGAGAGCAGGGACAGTGAAAGGGACAGAGAGTGAGATCACATGGAGTTTAAAGCTACAGAGATTGTGATCGGGCACATTTAAAGGGACAGAGTGAGAACAGGTACCGTGAAAGGAACAGAGAGTAAGATCATGGGGAGTTTAAGGGGACAGAGCGTGAGATCACGGGGAGGTTAAAGGGACAGAGAGTGTGATCTGGGGGCGGTTAAAGGGACAGAGAGTGTGATCTGGGGGAGGTTATAGGGACAGAGAGTGAGATCACGGGTAGGTTAAACGGACAGAAATTGAGATCACGGGGAGGTTAAAGGGCCAGAGATTGAGATCACGGGCACGTTAAAGGGACAGAGAGTGAAATCACGGCGAGGTTAAAGGGACAGAGAGTGATATCACTGGGTGGTTTAAAGGACAGAGAGTGAGATCACGGGGAGGTTAAAGGGACAGAAATTGAGATCACGGGGATGTTAAAGGGCCAGAGATTGAGATCACGGGGAGGTTAAGGGGCCAGATAGTGAAATCACGGGGAGGTAAAAGGGACAGAGAGTGAAATCACGGGGAGGTTAAAGGGACAGAGAGTGAGATAACGGGGAGTTAATCGGACAGAGAGTGAGATCATGGGGTTGTTAAAGGGACAGAGTGTGAGTTCACGGGGACGTTAAAGGGACAGAGAGTGAGATCACGGGGAGGTTAAAGGGACTGAAAGTGAGATAACGGGGTGTTTAAAGGGACTGAAAGTGAGATCACGGGGAGGTTAAAGGGACAGAGAGTGAGTTCAGGGGACGTTAAAGTGACAGAGAGTGAGATCACGGGGAGGTTAAAGGGACAGAGAGTGAGATTACGGGGAGGTTAAAGGGACAGTGAGTGAGATCTCGGGTAGTTTAAAGGGACTGAGAGTTAGATCACGATGAGGTTTAAGGGACAGAGAGTGAAATCACGTTCAGGTTAAAGGGACAGAGAGTGAGATAACGGGGAGGTTAAAGGGACAGTGAGTGAGATCACAGGGAGGTTAAAGGGACAGAGAGTGAGATCACGGGGAGGTTAAAGGGACAATGATTGAGATCGGGGACAGTCAAAAGGACAAAAAGTGAGAACAGGGACTGTTAAAGGGACAGAGATTGCGATCACGGGTAGGTTAAAGGGACAGAGAGTGAGATCATGGGGAGGTTAAAGGTACAGAGAGTGAGATCACGGGGAGGTTAAAGGGACAGAGAGTGAGTTAAGGGTAGGTAAAAGGGCCAGAGATTGAGAACACGGCGAGGTTAAAGGGACAGAGAGTGAGATCACGGAGATGTTAATGGGACAGAGAGTGAGATCACGGAGAGGTTAAAGGGACAGTGAGTGAGATCACGGGGATGTTAAAGGGACTGAGATTGAGATCACGGGGAGGTTAAAGGGACAGAGAGAGAGATCATGGGGAGTTTAAAAGTTCGAGACTGAGATCATGGGGAGGTTAAAGGGACAGAGAGAGAGATCACGGGGAGGTTAAACGCACACAGAGTGAGATCACGGGGAGTTAAAGGGAAAGAGACTGAGATCGCGGAGATGTTAAAGGGACAGTGAGTGAGATCACGGGGACCTTACGGGGACAGAGGATGAGATCACAGGGATGTTAATGGGACAGAGAGTGAGATCACGGGGAGGTTAAAGGGACAGAGAGTGAAATCACGTGGAGGTTAAACGTACGCAGAGTGAGATCATGGGGAGGTTAAAGGGACAGAGAGTTAGATGACGGGGAGTTCAAAGGACAGAGACTGAGATCACAGGGAGTTTAAAAGGACAGAAAGTGAGATCACAGGGAGGCAAAAGGGACAGAGAATGCGATCACGGGGAGGTTAAAGGGACAGAGAGTGAGATCACGGGGAGTTTAAAGAGACAGAGAGAGTTAACGGGGAGTTTAAAGCGAAAGAGTGAGATCACGGGGAGATTAAAGGGACAGATAGTGAGATCACGAGGAGATTAAAGGGATAGAGAGTGAGATCAAGGGAAGATTAAAGGGACAGAGTGAGATCACGGGTTGGTAAAAGGGACAGAGAGTGAGATCACAGGGAATTTAAAGGGACAGAGAGTGAGATGATGGAGAGGTTAAAGGGACAGAGAGTGAGATCACGGGGAGGTTAAAGGGAAAGAGGGTGTAATCACGGGAATGTTAAAGGGATAGAGATTGAGATCAGGGACAGTTATAGGGACAGAGAGTCAGATCAGGGACAGTTAAAGGGATAGAGAGAGAGCAGGGACCATTAAAGGGACAGAGAGTGAGATCGGGGGCCAGTTAAAGGGACTGAGAGTGATATCAAGGGGACAGTTAAAGGGACAGAGATTGAGATCAGGGGTACAGTTAAAGGAACAGAGAATGAGATCAGGGAAGATTAAAGGGACATAGTGAGATCACGGAAAGGTTAAATGGAAAGAGAGTGAAATCACGGGGAGGTTAAAGTGACAGAATGAGATCACGGGGTGGTTAAAGGAAAAGAGAGTGAGTTCACGGGGAGGTTAAAGGGACAGAGAGTGAGATCACCGGGAGGTAAAAGGGTCAGAGAATGAGATCACGGGGAGTTTAAATGGACAGAGAATGATGTGATGGGGAGGTTTAAGGGATAGAGAGTGAGATCACGGGAATGTTAAGGGGACCGAGAGTGAGATCATGGGGAGGTTAATGGGCCAGAGAGTGAGATCACGGGGAGGTTAAAGGGACAGAGAGTGAGATCACGGGTAGGTTAAAGAGACTGGGATTTATATCACGGGGAGGTTTAAGGGATAGAGAGTGAGATCAGCGGAACGTTAATGGGACAGAGAGTGAGATCACAGGGAGGTTAAAGGGACAGAGAGTGAGATCAAGGGGAGGTTAAAGGAACAGAGAGTTAGATCACGGGGAGGTTAATGGGACAGAGAGTTAGATCACGGGGAGGTTAATGGGACAGAGAGTGATATGACGGGTAGGTTTAAGGGATAGAGAGTGAGATCACGGGAAAGTTAAGGGGACAGAGAGTGAGATCAGGGGGAGGGTAATGGACCAGAGAGTGAGATCACGGGCAGGTTAAAGGGACAGAGACTGAGATCACGGGGAGGTTAAAGGGACAGAGAGTGAGATCAGGGGGACGTTAATGGGACAGATAGTGAGATCACATGGATGTTAAAAGGACAGAGAGTGATATCACAGGGAGGTTAAAGGGACAGAAAGTGAGATTGAGGGGAGGTTTAAGGGATAGAGAGTGAGATCACGGGAATTTTAAAGGAACAGAGAGTGAGATCACGGGGAGGTTAAAGAGACAGTGAGTGAGATCAAGGGGAAGATAAAGGGACAGAGTGATAGATCAGGGAGGTTAAAGGGACAGAAAGTGAGATCACGGGGCGTTTAAAGTGACTGAGAGTGAGATCACGATGAGGTCAAAGGGACAGAG